>NC_045788.1:121077310-121377310 GCF_009873245.2 Balaenoptera musculus
AGGTAGATTTGAATTTTGTACCAGAGAGTAAAAAATCTATTTCATTAAGCCACTTTTATTTTTTATTGGGGTATAGTTATTTTACAATGTTGTGTTAGTTTCTACTGTATAGCAAAGTGGAGTTCCCTATGCTATACAGCAGGTTCTCATTCGTTACCTATTATATACATATTAGTGTATATATGTCAATCCCAATCTCCCAATTCTTCCCACCCCCTCCTTCCCCTCTTGGTGTCCATATGTTTCTTCTCTACATCTGTGTCTCTGTTTCTGCCTTGCAAACCAGTTCATCTGTACCATTTTTCTAGATTCCACGTGTATGTTAATATACAATATTTGTTTTTCTCTTTCTGACTTACTTTACTCTGTCATACAGAATGAAGCCACTATTATTTTGTTTTTGTTTTCTTTCACTGCCAAATCTAACACTAATTTTTTTTCTTTACTGAGATTGAATTGCTCAACAAAAGAAAACATAAAATAAAAGGTGGTGATCCCTATTATGTGTTGGCCAAACATTTGTTAAATAATGCTGACCATTCAGTATGCTGACCAAGTTCAGAGCATTATCTGATATGGTAGAAGAGATTTGAATGCTTCACGTTAGATACTTGTTGTTACTTGTATCAGGAGCCAGTACGATAGACTGCCTCAAGCTTCACCTAGACCACTGGTTCTCAAAGTATTGTCCAAGCACCCCTGCCAAGAAACCATAAAATGTTGAAAAACCCAAATGTTTTTTGACCCTGAATTTTTATCCCAGTAAAGGATCATGACTTCAAACTGTCAGTTCTAGAAAGATATAAATATAGTTAATCAAGTTCTGGTGCCATACTGGTAAAGATATTTAAGGATATTGCTTTTCCACTCAAATCCATTGTTAGAGATGTCCTCAAAGGAGCAACCATACATTGAGAGAGAGGGCCTGGAAGAGCAAAGAAGCTAGGAGACAAAGACTGCAAGGTTTAGACTAAATTTTTAATCTAATTTTCATGTATTTTTGAACATGGAGTTTACAAGAAGCAAAATGATAATTATCAAGTTTTTGAAAGAGTTGGTTACCAAACATACCACAAGTCTCTACTTCAAAAGCCTGTGAGCTGTTTATCTGCAAACTAAGTCCTGTACCCTTAAAATGTCAATTTCATGTTTGGTTCACAGTGATTTGCTGATAATTTAGAAAGTTTAATGAAATATTCAGTTTTCTAAAGAACTATTAATTTATCAAAATTTACTCCAGTAGTATTAGAAAACCTGAACTCATCTAAGATAATTAAAATTAATCAACACTAAATATTTACCCCCATCTCCATACCCCACATATACACAGAACTGTCTGGGCCTAGATGTTGTAGCACATTATTTAAAACAAACACAGATATTTTCAAATTATTACACATTTTTCCAGTGAAGAAAAAATTTGGGAATATTTCTTCAATTATATAACATGTTTAATCTTAATATGAAAAAAAAAGAGCATGAGAAAGGTGCACTTGGGCAAATAACACAAATATTTTAAGTAAATTTTAACACATCAAACCCAGTATTGTATATAAAAAGTGCACACAAACAATTTTAATTTAGCATAGGAAAGCAAAGGTAGCTTAACATTTGAAATCCCTGATAGATTACCTGTTAATATGTTTAAGGATAAGTTTAAGAGCTCTAGAAACATATTGATAATATTCAGTATACTTCCATGACAAAATTTCTTGTCATTCTGAGATTAGAAAGGGACTTTCTTAATCTGCTGAATGGTATCTACCAGAGAATCTACGGCTGTAATCATAAAGGTGAAAAGGTAGAAGCATTCCATTAAAAATGAGGGAAAACTCATATAAACTCCACACTTAAGTTTATAAACTGTGATTTCTTTTGCACATGTGCACAAGGGCATGTTAGAATATTTATAGTAAAGTCTCTTATAATAGTGAACAATTGGGCAAAACCTAAATGTTTATCAATGGAATAAACTACTGCCGCCAAAATACAATAGTACATTCATTCAGTATATTGCCATACAAGAGTCTCACAAACATAATGCTGAGGAAAGATATCATCAAAGATGAATACATATGCAATAAAACTACATAAAAATGCATAGGAATAATTGAAACTAAACCTAATACAGTAGTTACTTCTGGGGAGGGAAGGATAAGATAAATGCACTCAAGGATGTGGAGGGTGGTACCTAAACTCTGTGGGCAAAGTTCTATTGTTTACTGTGTTGTTGGTTCATAATTATTCATTATGCTATTCTTCGCCCCTTTTTGTATGTCCTAAATAAATATTGCATAATTTTAAAAATGAAGAGTGAACTCTTTTTTTTTAATAAATTTATTTATTTATTTATTTATGGCTGTGTTGGGCCTTCGTTTCTGTGCGAGGGCTTTCTCTAGTTGTGGTGAGCGGGGGGCCACTCTTCATCGCTGTGCGCAGGCCTCTCACTATCGCGGCCTCTCTTGTTGCGGAGCACAAGCTCCAGACGCGCAGGCTCAGTAGTTGTGGCTCACGGGCCCAGTTGCTCCACGGCATGTGGGATCTTCCCAGACCAGGGCTCGAACCCGTGTCCCCTGCATTGGCAGGCGGATTCTCAACCACTGCACCACCAGAGAAGCCCTGAACTCTGTTTTGATATACTTCAGTTTTATGTTTTATTTCAAAGTCTAGCAAGATAACAAAATGCATAAATTTTTATATATAATATATATGTATATATATACACATTATATATACATATACATGTATATATCACAGAGGTAATGCACAGAAACTGGAAATGTTCCACAACCAAGTAGGAGAAATCATAAAAAAGATTTAGAAAAAAATACATTATATGGAAAAATAAATGAATATTTTTTGTGATCATATATGGATATATGGCTGAAGAGCATATGCTTTTTTAAATACATGAAAAACATTTTAATATGTAACTTGCATGTTTAGAATTCATTCATTTATTTCCAGATCATTTATAAAACTTTGAAGAACGGACTGTTGCTATGACGATTTTGCTTAATAATTGTCAACTAAAGGATAAAAAAGCTAAAAATTTGCATTCATAAGAACACAATGCTTGTGTTCATATTTTGGAGCTCTATGGCATGAAGCACATGCTCAGTTACTTACTGCCAAATTTTGTAGCAAAAACTTCCACTCCCATTTAATCTAAAATTATTCTATTATGTTTAGGTTAATTTATATTTTATTCACATTAACATTATCATATTGACAAGAGATCAGCATTTTATACTGTCATTATGGGTAGTAGCTGAAAAAGAAATAAAGAACCTTCCATGAATTATCTGATACTCTTAAGGAAGAACACATTCTGAATCCTGTAGTTTGGTTCAGAGCCATTGCAGAGGTCCCTGCATATAAAAAAGGAGTTTTCAATACAACAATTTCAATTTTTTTCTTCCTAACAGTTTTGGCTAGGGTTCATAACTTGCTTATAGGGATTCACAGATTTTTAAGCAACCAAATCTGCAAAATTACCACATTTCATACATATTGCCCACTAAGAAAGTCTGTCCCTCTTCAATCTGGCTTGCTCATCTGTGGTTTGACAGATGGATTCTACCCACAGGCAGAGAAAACCTTATTTTAAAAATAAAAATTAATTAATTTAAAATCTCACATCAAGTTGCAAGGAATTTTTATTGAATAAAGTTGTATTAAATCACTGATCACACTGTTTTAATATCCATTTTCATCTGTCACTGAAGGTACTTTTAAAATCTTTGTTTTCTATTTAGTGCAGGTATCATTTATCAAAACTTGGCAGGGCAGTCAGATTACAGTGGAATGATGTGGTAGACATTGACTCCTTACAAATATCCATCTCCCCCATATTCCTGGCCAATAAGGTACCTGATCTTGTTTGAAGCAACAATGAGCCCAGCTGCAAATAGTAGATGGTGATTGAACTAAACCAGCAATTAGAATTCTGCTCCGCCTATTCTCTTGCTGCCACTGGTGGCTGCGGTAACACTGCTTTCCTTCCACAGACATAAAGGGAAGTTTGCTGGGGGGGTTATGGGGTTTCAGAAGAAGCTTCTGCGTTTCTGGTAAGAGACAGGTTAAACTTAAATTAAATTAAATTTCCTTCTGCTTTTTTTTCTACTGCAATTGTAAGTATGCTTAGAACTGGGGCAACCATTTTGCTATCATGATTTATATGCATGAAAATTAAAATCCAGCATTCTAAAGATGATAGAAGGGAAATGTAGAAGAATCTTGTGCCCTTGATGGCATGAGTGAGTCCCTGAGCCAACGCTAGAAACAGCCTAGATTCACATATTGTCCTTTAACTGACACAGAACCATTCATGTTACCGGGTTTCTCTTGAGGGGATGTTTGTGGCTGGTTTCTTTCCAAGGAATATGACCATTTTATCTAAGTTGTCAAATTTATGGGCATAAAATTGTAGCATTTCCTTATTTTCATTTTAGTGTTTGTAGGCTTACAATGGTATCCTCTTCTTCATTCCTTTATTGGTAATTTGTGCCTCTTGTTCATGATTATTATCGCTAGATGATCATTAATTTTATTTAAATTTCAAAGCAATTTTGTTATCATTGATCTCTTTTTCTCTCTCAATTTCATTGATTTATGCTCTTGTTTTTATTATTTATTTTCTTATGCTCATATTCTTGCTTTGATTTTTAATTTGCTCTTCATATTTCTAGTTTTTTTTTACATAGAAGCTTAGATAATTAATTTGAGACATTTATTTGATAATAGAAATATTTATTATTAATTTATTTATAAATATATAAATATAAATTTATATTTATTTATAATGCTATAAATTTTCCTTTATGTATTGCTTTAGATGCATTGCACTCAATTTGGTATGTGTTTTCATTTTCATTTAATTAAAAATCTTAAAAAATTTCCTGTGTGACACTAACATGTATAAAATAGATAACTAATAAGAACCTGCTGTATAAAAAAATAAGTAAAATAAAATTTAAAAAAAAATTTTCCCGTGTGGCTTCCTCCTTGACTTATAGGGTAGATAGAGTATATTTTTAAAATTTTTAAATATTTAGGGATTTTTCCAGATATCTTTATATAATTAATAGTTTAATTCAAATGTTGTCAGAGAACATATATTGTATGATTTCAATTCTTTTAAATTTGTCATGTTTTGTTTTGTCACCCAGAATCTGGTTTATATTGGCGAATATTCCATGTGAAGTTAAATATGTTTTCTGCTGAAGTTGAGTGGAATTCTGCAAATGTCAATTAGGTCAATTTAGTTGATAGCGTTGTTCATCTTTTCTATGCCCTTACTGATTTTCTGTCTACTTGTTATATCAGGAAGAGCAGTGAGGATTTTGTTTTCTTATCTTTTTTCATTTCTATCAGTTTATACTTCATGCATTTAGAACCTCTTTTTAAAGTAAGTTAGATAGAGAAAGACAGATATCATATGATATCGCTTATATGTGGAATCTAAAAAAATAGTACAAATGATCTTATTTACAAAATAGAGATAGAGTCTTGGAGGAGCCTGTCTTTAGATTTCAGGCTACTTGTTTGACCTGTGACCTTAGCACACTGATGTGTTTGTAAAAGTTTAGTAGTTCCTAGTTTATTTAGTTTTTTGGTCAGTGAAGAAAGCATGGTCTTCTCAGATCTACTCCCACACACATTCATTCTCTCTGTGTGTATGTGTATGGCTGTACCTGGAGCAGTATTTGTTTTGTTATCCCTAATTTACAGGTAAAGAAACATACAAAGAGAGTAGGTAACTTACTAAAGCTCGCACAATTAATAACTGAACCAGGATTTGAACCTACTTCATTCTGACTTTAATACCTGTTTTTTCTACATTGTTGCACTTCCCTCATGAATTATTTTCCTAAAGAACTCCTATTCGTCTCTATAACCCAATGCTACAGTGTTATTTCTCATGTGAAGCCCTCCCTCATTCTCCCTCTCCATCTCACTCAGACAGGGTTATTCATTTATTAGAATTCTAAATGATGTTTTGCTTTAGTAAGTGGCGTTTGACTGGAGGACCCAGGAATACCTGCATTTTGGTCTGTCAATTCTCTCTCCTCCTAAGCTAAACACTCAAGGAATAACAGAAAAAAATGTCCACTTATTATTAGCTGGGTCAGTATCTGATGCCCCCAGGGCCAAGCTCCTGCCCACAACTCTAAATCTATGTATAGATATAAGTAAATCTATTTATCTATGCATCCATCCATCCTTCCATCCATCTAGAGAGAGAGAAAAGAGAGATGCAGTGCTATAGAGTTGGTTTTAACTATAAAATCTGTAGTATTTATTTTAAACCATATAGTGGAAAATATAAAATATTCAAACATTTCAATTCAAAATATTCAAAAAGTGTATTCAGAATCTTCTACCAAAAAAGGCACAGTTTTTTAAGTGGAGCAAAGTTCCCTAAGAAGTAGCCTGCATCCTGGAAAAGTTTACAAAATAGTGGGAGAGAAACTACTATGCACAGGAAATTTACATTTTTCAAAATTATTTAATTAAATGTCTACTATATTTTGATTAAATGTAGAAAATAACACATTTTATACTATTTAAAAATCAGATAATACTATTTATTTTTATTGTAGCAGTCCCCTTATGATATTTCTATAACTGTTTAAAATATTAAAAGTACAAATAAATATTTATACAGATAAATTATACTCTGAGTTTCCTCTCAGTTATAAACCTTAAACAACAATACCAGAAAGCATTTTTTACATTTGTTTAGTTTAAAGATCCTATTTAGTGGCACAGAATGTAAAAATGTATATATTTTAAGTTCCTGCCAATCTTGGCCTACTGGGGTTGCCATAACAAAATACCGTAGACTTAGTAGTTTAAATGATATAAATTGATTTTTTCACAGTTCTGGAGTCTAGAAGTCAGAGATAAGGGTGCTATCATGGTCAGTTTTTGATGGGCGCACTCTTCCTTGCTTGGAGGTGGTAACTTTCTCAATATGTCCTCGCATGATGGAGAGAAAGAGCAAATTAGCTCATGTCTCTTCTTATAAGGACACTGATCCTATCATGAGAGCCCCAATCTAGAGATTTCATCCAACCCTAACTACATCCCAAAGGCCCCGTCTCCAAATACCATCAGATTGGGGTTAGGGCTTCAACATGTGGATTTTGGGATGATACAAATGTCCCATCCACAATACTGCCTAATAATTTAAACAGAACTATTGATATTTAGGATTAATAGAAAGAATACTGTCACCTTTAAAGTGATATCTTACTCAATTTTAGCATTACTAATTACTCATTAATACATGCAAAACATTATGAGCATGATTCATGGAGTAGACTTGTCTATAGTTCGTTAGGAAGGTGGCAATTAACCGTAGTGCACATCCATCCTGGGAAATCCATTTTATCATAGAGCTGTTCTGTTCAGTGTTTACACATAAGACACTGAAAGAACTACCAACTAAGCTGAGAGAATCATCTCAAAACAGAATTGTCTCTTCTCTTTGTTTTGTTATTATTAAGTCTGTTACATTTTTCATTTGCTTTCTTTCATCTTTTTTTTTATATAAAGCATGTTATTATTTCCACAAAGAAGGACCCTATTGACAAGCAATATTAGCTAAATATTTTCGTGTGCCACAAAAGCACTGAATTTTATTGGTTAAATAATACTTTGATAAGTATTTTTCCCCCTTTCAGCTATGGTGATAATTATGAAAAGAAATTAAACACTAATAATCCTGTAGCTATCAGTTAGTTATTCCTGCTTTTAGCTAATCCATTTAATTTTTTTAAAGAAGTCTTTGATATTATCAAAGATTATTAAAGAAAAAAGTTAAACTTGAGGTAGAAAAGAAAAAACTTTAAAAAGACTACTAAAAGAAAATTAAAAGGAGAGAAGACAAAATCTCAAGCTTGCCTACTCTCTTAAATTATAGGAAATTTTCTTATCTAAACTTCTTGTTATTTCTTTTGAAGTCATGATGTGGGAGATAAATAGAAAAGGAATAATAAGTGATTTCTGACTGAAGACTTTGCAAAGTTCAGGTATACAATACAAACTAATAACTGTAGAAAATTCAAGAAGGAGGGAGAATATACTAGGAATAATGTGAATTTTGTATCATATATAGGAAATTTTAAAGGAAAATATAAATATTGAGCTTTTAAAGTTTTGAATTATATGTATTACTTAAATAGAATACTTTATAGAATTAATGCTATTTAAATAAATGTGTTCTCAGTTATTTTGGCTTGGAGAATCTGTCATCTGGTGCATTATTAGTTTGATATAAGTATTGGTATTATATGTACTGTAACCTTTTAGATAACATTTTAATTTCTGAAGAATAGTTCCAAGTATTTTCAACAGGACATGCAAACTTTTCACATTTTTCTTGCATAGGTCATATTTTATTAAAGCCATGGATACCTTCTTTTCCCCTAAATTACAGGAAATTATTTCAGTATAATTCTACTGGATTTTTTTTTTCATATTTTTTTAGATAATGGGAAATGGTTTTTTTGTTGTTTGGCTCTGGGTGAGAGGAAACGGTTTAAGTAAGATTCTGGTGGATAAGTCTGTTCCTGTCTGAATCTCGATTGTGCACTGAGATCAGTCTTTCAACCATAATACACTTTAGCCATATGCAAATTAAGGAATATAGCTAGATGTCTTAACATCTTGAAGCATACTAAAGAATTAATACACATTTATTTATAATATTTCATGACACCTAGGAAGTCATGAAATATCTTCATAGAATACACAGAGAACCTTAGAGGGGGCTATATTCTCTATCAAATACCAAAATTAAAACTTGCTGTTTGGCCTAGTAAAAAGGAAAGAATCTGTGTTAATAGGAAATTCATTATATATATATATATATATATATATATGGAACAAAAGGCAAAGGGAACGTGAAGAGGAAATTCAAGAAGTATAAGGAAGGTGTTAAAAGCCAATATTTTCTCTCTTTCTCTTTCTCCACCCACGTACCCACACACCCACGTACCCACCCACCCACACACACACACACACACACACACACATACACACACACATCTTTATCAGTATCTCCCCTTAGTGAGTTTGTGTTTGTGTGCATGTATTCTGCAGATAAACTTTCTTCTCCTTTTCCATGTACATGTTCAGTTTACAACTCATATGTTCAAAATCTTCTATTAAAGGAACCACCCAGAGCAAGGCTGGCATTTGTCATTATAAATTCCAAATTCCCAGGAGAAAGGATCTGACTGTGCTTGACTCATGTGATCAACACAGACTGACTTTTGTAAACAGTGAGCACAGCTTCATAACTTATAAATATAGCTACTAGGGACTCAATTTTATGAATTAGAGATTGATGATATTAAAAAAAAGAGAGGTGGTATCATGACTTATAAAAATACTCTAAATATCTTTTTCGCAGTTAGGAAACATCTCAGATAAACCCCTAAGATTAGTCCCCTGGCCCTTCCCCCATCCAATTAATATGATCTTGGTAATGTAGAGTTATTGATGGGTGAAGTATTTTAAATAAATCTGTATTTGCTTTAGGGACAGTAAAGAAACATGTTTGTCACAAGGATTTGAAGCCAGGCCCATCTCAATATAATTATTTGTTGTTTTATGTAATTGCTCCATGACGATGGTCAAATTATTTGTTGTTCATTTAAGTTTCCTAAATAGCAAGAATAAAGATAATAACATTTGTTACATCATAGATTTCTGAGTGGATAGCAAAGAAGATAAAAAATACAACTTGCTTTGCACGATGCTTGCACATAGAGAATGCCTGACATATATTGATTTTTTGGTGGTATTGGCAGATGTAGAAGGGCTGGTAGAAAAGCAGCTGATGATAGAAATATTAATCCATTGGGCAAATGAAAGGCACTGGCAGCTTTAAATAAGCAATTAGCGCATGATTTAAACATTCAACTCATAGCAGAATGCGTGTTAACTATGTTGAGTGAGATACATAACACAAGGAGTAGAAAGAAGAATTAGGACAGTAGGAATATCAGAAAATAGGTGATGAATTAGTTTTCTATTGCTACCGTAATAAATTACCATTAACTTAGTGGCTTAAAAACACAAATTTATCATCTTACAATATGGAAGTTATAAGTCTGAAATGGGCTAAAATCAAGCAGGGCTCTAGGGAAGAATCTGTTTCCTGCCATTTCATAGCTTCTAGGCTGTGCACATTCTTTGGCTCATGGAATGTCTTTCCAGACTTTCCGGACTTCCTCTTTCACTTTTAAGGACTTCTGTGATTATATTGGTTGCACCTGGATAATCCAGCCTAATCTCTCCATCTCAAGGTCAACTGATTAGCAACCTTAATGCACCCTTACTATGTAACATAAGATATTCACAGGTTTCAGCAATAAGGATGTGAACGTCCTTAGGTAGCCATTACTCTTCCTACCACAGGTAAGTAAAAGAGTTTGAAAGTATTTTAAAAGTTAGAATATACAGGCTTTGTGCTTAGGTCAAGACAGGGGACAAAAATATATATGAATAAGTAAATTACTCTGCTAGGCAAAATAACCGATTGGCTTTTCTTCTCAAGATATAAATTTATGACAGGCACATTCCTACCCATTAATAAGAAATTAACCATCTGCAACAGAATCCTTTCAAACACTTGTGTCATTTATAATCATGTGTAATAATCGGGATATTGGACCATACTAAAAGACAGATTGAATGGATAACTAGATGGACTAGATGACTATAACAGAAGCAAGGTTAAACATTACTTTAAATTTTTAAATGATTAAGAACAAATGTGTGTCTGAAAGTTGTGAAGACTTCAAATAAGTATTTTTATCTAGAAAAGTAACTATCCCATTAAATATCTCACTATGAATTTTCAATAACAAGCTTGCCTTTTTTGTTTCTGAAAATGTAAAAGCTATTTAATTTTGCCATCTGTTCTCAGAACCATTAAGTATAAATTAATTGTGAACAATAATTTTTAGAATGCATGGAATGCCAAGATATTCTAAATGTTGATGATGATGTTTCTGGAATTTTATCTGAATCTCTGATAATGTTAATATGTTTTTGTTTAAATAGAAGCTCACTTACAACTCTTGCCTACTCCCAAATTTGCCACCTTTTAGGAATACTTGTTAACACTGAAATGGAAAATCCTAGCTCTTCTAAAACTAGGCAGAAAAGAGAAAAATAGTGTTGCAATATTAAAATAGAAGGCAAATCATTCAGGTTTGCAGGTGGGTATTTTTAAAGAAATGTAAATAGCTGAAGGAGACAACTGAATTACTTCAAATGAAGAAACAAACTAAAAGTGAACAATAACAAAAAATTCAACTAAAATGTAAGCGATTTATTACATGCTAGGAATTCTTCTGTGATTAAACAGAACAAATGAGGTTCTAGTTCCAATAAACATAAATTCCAGTATGTGGAAATAGGCAATAAAAATAAAAAATAATATGATATTGATAGATGATATATAAAGAATTTTAATGCAATATATTTTAGTAGGTCAGGGAGTTCACTTTAGATTGGATGGTTTAGTGTCAAGAACCAAACTTGGGTCTGGTCATCTGAGCCCAGTACAGCCAATCTACTGACACCGGATTGTGGTGAAGGAAAGTACAGCATTTATTGTGCCCAATGTGGGGCCAAGCAAGGAGAATGGACATTTCATGCTCAAAAGACCCAAACTCCCTAACGGCTTTCAGGGAGGGGTTTTCAAAGACAGGGTGAGAGAGAGGGTTGCAGGGTACATGATCATCTCATCTACATCCTTCTGATTGGTTGGTAGTGAGGTAATCAGCAGTCAACATCATCCACCTTCTGGTTCCAGCCAGTCTGGGGTCTAGTGGTTGTGGTCAGCACTCAGTTAACTTCTTCCACCTGATGAGGGTTTTGGTATCTGCAAAACAACTCAAGGATATGGCTCAGAATATTATCTATAGCCCTTGAGGTGGAACTAAAGGCCCTCGACTTTGATTTATGGCTAAATTGTTATTATTTTGTCTTGCTTGACTGTTTTCCTTTGTTTCTGCATTTTCTCACTTCTCTGATTAAATTTGCTCTTTGGGCTTCAGGGAAGGCCTAGGAGGCTAAAGCTTTTCTACAAATAAGAGGAGGGGGTTATGTGGGTCTGTTCCCAGGAAGACCCTGCTGGGTCCTGCTTGATTTCAATAGTAAAGTTGCTCTAGAGAGCTGATAAATCAGCTGATCTCTAAATGACAAGGAATCAAACAAAAAGATCCTGAAAAACTGGTAGTATCCTTCACACTACATAATCTTTACTCTCTTATAAGATTTCCCACTCTTTTATTTTCTTTTTTGTTTTTTTTTGTAAAACTCATGAATTAATATCTTCTTTCCTTAATTCACCCCTAATGCTGATCTTTTTGTTAACACAGCATTGGACATCTAATTATCTTAATTTAAAAATTTATTATGAATGTTTAATAGTTTAATTTTTAAATTATTCATCTTTTGAAATTTTCTCATAAATATTATCTTCTAGTTCTTTGCTGAGTTTTAAAAATGTTTGCTCTTTTTCTTTCTAAATATCACAAACTCTTGCTTATTCTTTTTGTTTTTTTTTTCATATTATCTGGTTCTTTTCTCAGTTTTGCACTATCTTAAATTTTGGAAGATATATACAATTTCTTTGAAGTATTATTTTGTTCAATACTATAATTCATATACACTCTTGTATGTATATATGTATAGGTATATGTGTGTGTATAGATGGCTGTGTTTTCACTTCTATATTTTGAATTGGAGTCGTTCCTCAAATTTATTATGATCATTGTATGAATACTAGTGAGAAACTGAAAATCTGTTTTAAAGATTTCTATTCAGTGGAAATAAATATTGGTCCTGGTGGGCATCACTGCAGAATAATTAATTGGGCTTTTTAGTAGGGTTCCTCTAATGGTCTTTTCTATGAGTGAAGTCAAGTTCTAAAGTTCTTTATGATCCTCTTATGTTCTATTTGAACAGTACGGATCTGACTTTAGGTGTCGTGGAACTGGGCCAGAAAAGGAGGCTATGGATTTCAGTTTCCTCTGTTCAGACTTTCATAGGATCCCCCTGTTTTCAATACAGTCATGTGAACCACCCAGCCTTTCCTTGACTATTATTTCTGAGACCCGAACCCCTGGAATTCAATTTCTGAAAATAAATGAACTGTTGCCCTACGGAAGCTTTATGGAAGAGAGATGCCACATTGCAAGGTTTTGAATGGGGTCTTAGGGAATGTGGAGAACCAGCTGTTTATACCCATTATTGAACTTTCACCTGTATTGAGCATCCCGCCTTCTGCAGCATCATTTGCATGCCTTTGCAGGGAACACACTCTCTTCTTGGTTCTTTCATGCTTCTCACACTCTTCCCTATATCTGCCCATCCCCAGTGTCCACACCTCTTTTAGCAGATAATTTATTTCAACTTCCGATGATAAATTATAAGTTACAGAACAAGAACTATCTAAATTTGCTAACATCAGATCTCCAAGTTTGCCCACATCTGCACTTGTTCTTTACTTTTTACTCTATTGTAATGAAGCATTGTCCCTTCTCCTACCTGAGACCAATTCTTGCACTTGGGCCCCTTCCACCTTCTTAGAACCTCCCACCTTCATATTGTCTCTCCTTTTATTTTCAGAATTTTCCAACCTACTCTCTATTTCACATCACAACACCTCAATGTCACCATATTTTAAAATTTAAAAATCCCTTGATCCTACAGCTGCTTCTAGGTATCATCTCATGTCCTTCATAAAAGTTTTTTTTTTTCTCCTAAAGTGTAATCTATATTTTGTCTTTGATTTTTTACCTCTCAGACTTTCATTGACCACAGAACTTCTCAACATGGGTGTAGTCTTCACCATTCTTCATCAGAGTCTTCTCGCAGCAGATATCTTTGGAGTACCTTCCTTTCTCATCTTCAAAAACTTGATGCAATTGAATATGTCCTTATCAGGAGCTCAGCTCAGCTGGAGAGGGCTGAGCTGCCAGATGCTAGAGTAGCTCATTAAGACAACAAGACAACAAGCCAAATCAAAAAATAGTCAATCCTCTCATCACTTACTATAGTAGTTTTAGCAAGAGTCTCAATATCACTGGCTCCTCTCTTTCATTTTAACCCCAAGGAAAGTCATGTTGAGGGTCAAGTGGATCCAGACAGACATGAGTGTCATCTCACTGCCAAGGCTTGCAAGTTCTTGAACCCAGGGATGGGGAGAGGTCAATGGGGAGGGCTAAGAATAAAGAAGTACTAGATACTGAGTCAGAGTGGGGGACAGTGTCTTTAAGATCCTTCCTTCCCTCTGGTAAGAAGATTTCAGCAGAGGCACCTGAGGAAGGCCTTGACTGAAGGCCCCCACTAAAAAGACCTTTGAATGAAGGCACCTGGGCTGGGAATGTGGCTATGCATAAAAACATGGCGGGCCAAGTGGGCTGAGTGCCTGATTGCAACTCCTTTCAGAAACTGCAGTGCCCTGCTGGGCACCAAGTCTGGTATGCAGAGGGCAACTTTCCCTGTGAGGGTTCCCAGATAATGCCCTTGTAATTTTCTATGACCAGAACTGAAAAATCACATATGGTGTTTTAACCAGGAGCCAGACTCCTCAGACTTATTTGTGAAACATTAGCTTCCTATGGTTTTCATTCTTACAATAGTTTTGAGAGATTTTGCTGGGTATTCTAATAATTAAGAGCAAGAACTGTGATGTGTAACCTCTTGGGTTCAAAGATCAGCTCCACCTTTCATTAGATTTTGACTCTGGGAAAATTGTATATTTCTCTGTACCTTGGTTTTGTCGTCTGTAACTTGGGAAAAAATAGTGGAGTAAGAATTAATTTAATGTAAAGCCTTTTAGATGTATTGTTTAACTTATTATGTTCATCTTAACACTCTATTCACATTTTCAAACTCCTAAGCTTATACTTTCAATGTTAATAGAGTATAAAAGGAATGGTTAAGGGCCTTTTCAGGCATTCCTTATTTGGTTTTTTAAACATTTGCTCTGTTATTTAAGGAATAATTTAGTTGGCATCATAAAAATTAGCTGAGAAATTAATTGGAGCCTACAGCTATGTTATTTCTTTATTTAATATTTCATCATGAATTTTAATAATTTTCATTTTGAAATTTAATTAAGGGATAATCTTCATGACTGTGAGTTTGTAAGAGAGAGATTTTGAGAGATACGGGTGAGTAATGAAAGGTGAGTTAGTAAATAGGATACTCCGGTTTAAATGGTAAATTTAGGCTTTCATTAGTTTTTCTCCATGAAGAACGTCCAGATAATACTGTGGGATTGGGGGAGCATTAAGAAGCAAATGATATCTTAAACTATTTCCCCATTTGTAGTTTTTCTATCCTTACCTCTCTGTGTATGTCATTCCCTCACTTCTGAAACAGTAAGGAGAACAAATAGAAAAATAATGGTGAAAGAAAGACAGCTGACCAACCTATATGGAGTGAATGTGGATTCTTTGGTTTGATTTATATACTTACATGTTGTAACACTAATTTCTTACATTTTAGTAGACCTTAACTCCTAAAAGAACTTTTACATAAAATATCTGATTGCTATATCCATGCTTCCTCATATCCATGGCTCTACGAACTTCTTAGAACAAGTAAAATTATTTGTGCAATATTGTTGGAAGACAGAGGAGGAAGTGAAATACTCCTAATGCCTTTTAAATAGGCAGTAGTGTATTCTTACAGAAGGTTTTCATATTAATTATGTTATTTGATCATGTAAAAAAATTACTAAATTATATAGGTGTATAAAAATTCTGATAAAGAATTTTTGTGACTAGCCGTGATAGAAGCCTAGTTGGAAGTGTTATATTAAGAACTCTTGTCGAGTTAAATGTGAATGGATCCCTAACTTGCAGGACTATAAACTGTTCTTTCAAATAATAGCCTTAAAATGAGTTTGTTCTCACCAAATTTATTCTACATAAGCATCAGAATACTGGAGAGAGGATAAGTTCTTAACAGCTTAGACTCAGTATTTAAGAGGTTGAAAGAATTTGAATAAAATGATGTGAGTTAATGTGATTGGGGAAAAAAACAAAACAAAAAAACCTCTGTGTTGAAAACTAGTTCGATTGTTTTTCATCTGTATTGTACCCTGATTAGAAAAACTTGCATAGGCAGCTGAGTAAAGAGACTAGGGGTTTACTTGGAGACAATACTATTCTTGAAATATGTTTGAACAAAACCTATAGGAAGGAAAAAAACGTAAAGGATATAAAAAATGTATTGCTATAAAATGTAATTTTAGATTTTTATTTGTTCTTCCCTTTTGAAGAAAGTTTATTTTGTTAATGCAAAATATGGATTTTTTAAATAACTTAATTTGACAAATTTATCAGCTTGTCATTTGTAGCAGATGTTCTTTTAAAACGGACATTTTCAGTAAGTATTTTAATATAATTACAGGCAGACATACAGGCAGAAGCACACACACACACACACCAAATCTACAATCTTTTAACACATTATGACAGTTTCCATTCCGTATTGATTAATATAAATGAATTTTGACTGAACAGATCTCTTATGCATATAACCTTTACTGACTTTCATTTGAGTTCTGTACACATGAAATGTGCATGGTAATGTTAATAAAATATTTTTTTTGCATAACAACTTTGAGCTTAAAGGATACCAAATGCTTTCATAAGCACAGTTTCATTTGTTCTAATGTAGAGAGCAAATATTATCACAAAGGGGGAAACTGAGGGAAGATCAGGTGAGCTGCTCATCAAGTTTATTTCAAGATTTATTTCAAGGATTTCTGAATATTCTTGCTTAATTTATGTAATTAATTGCTCTAATGAAAATAGAATTAGAGTATGTTTTAGAATCTAAGTAAATTGTCACAGAATAAAATGGAATAAAATTTTATAAAACATTGGACTTAAATTGCTGAACTCTGTTGGAAGTGAAGTTACTGAAGAAAAATATAAGGTATTTAAATAGAGTATTTTCTTCATGAAACATTGCATGGCATGCTTCAAAATGAGAATAAAATGTGAAATGAATTTTCTGTGTTTAGTTTTATTGTCTAAGGAAATTTAATTGTTTAGGTAGATTAATATCTACAATTGAGGATATTTAAGAATATCTCAAATTTTTTTTATGACATTTATATACCTAGATTAAAAAACAGTGAAATAGTAGTCTGTCACTTAAACTTTATTTTTAAACCCTAAAACCACCAGGAAGTAAGGATGAAAAACTAAAATTTTAAAGCCAGTTGATAATATGTTACTAGATATCAAATGTTAACCTTGTTCTTTATTCCATTTATTTGGCTACACTATCAATCTAAGATACATATAAGGTTGTGATGATGTCACTTTCAATAACATGCTTGACAGGAACAATTTTTATACATTGACATGGCATCCAGTTTAAGTACTGTCTGATTTTCCAGACTATCACTAGAAGAATTTCCCATTTCATGTATTACAGCATTTACCATAGTAATGCTCTAGTTAAAAAGTTACCTTATATATACTGTTTATTGCATAATTTTGTAAGTGCTAATGTTTTGTCACCTGTGTTTCTGTGCACACAGGATTTCATAAGGCTACATATAAAAAATTGGTGACCACACAGTAGAGAAGTAGAACAGTAACAGTTAAAATGAAGTGTCAATAATAGAATTCCTGTATTCCTGGTAAAGAAATTAATGTAAATTGGTGAGAAAAGATGAGGAGCTGAATCAACTTAAACTATGATATTGCTAGACAATCCATTATTATATAAAATAGTGTATTATCATTCATAACTGAAAATTGTTCCTCTTTTTGATTTCTTGCTTTTATTTTCTCAGTTACAATTTACCTTTCTGGGTCTCTTTACACTTTGAGTATTCTCTTCTTTTTCACTTGATTTTTTTTTTTTTTTGTTCTGTACAGAACTATAGACTTTTCCTGTTGAAATGTGCTATATGAATTCTGGAGATAAAAATTAGTGTTAGGTTTTCAAGGTGATTTTGTTGCAACATATTTCACATACTGGGAAATATCCAAACTTGCATATTTAATTGTGACTTAAATTATTTTTTATACTACTTAATGAAATTACATTTCAATATGAGTTAAAATGGAAAATAGAGAACCTGCAACGTCCTCTATTACGAGTCATGTAGAATATTCAAAAATCAATTACATGATTGAATATAGAAAGTTTATTTTGCTTTGCATGAAATACATCATATCTGTAAAAACAAGCAAGGTCTAAAATTGAACCATTTGACTTAATATCATGATACAATAACAAGGCAAGGTCTAATGACATTTATAATGTGTGAATGTATTCAACAGTTATCACTTTTGAAAATGGAAGTGTAATGTCGATTTATCTTTTTCCCCTTCGATTATCCTTTTTTTCCCTGTTACTTTATAGTACAATGACCTAAATTAAATATCAATATCTATTTCCACATTGCTTCCTTCTCAACTATATTAAGCATCAGTCATTTAGACTAAGCATGGTAATAACTATGAGTGGTGTCTATTGCCTACTTACCTACATCTTCTTACTTGAAAAGTTCACAGCTTTGGTGAAGATTTACATAAACAGAAAGGCGTGAAGTTGTGGGGTTTTCCCCCTATATTAAACATTTATACATTCCAAAGCAATTTGTCCTGTCTTTATATATTTGGACATTTTTTTTGAACAGTGAATTCCTGAAGAGGACTTCTTTTTTTTTTAAATTTTTAAATTTATTTTTAAAAATTAATTAATTAATTAATTTATGGCTGTGTTGGGTCTTCGTTTCTGTGCGAGGGCTTTCTCTAGTTGCGGCAAGCGGGGGCCACTCTTCATTGTGGTGCGCGGGCCTCTCACTATCGCGGCCTCTCTTGTTGCGGAGCACAGGCTCCAGACGCTCAGGCTCAGTAGTTGTGGCTCACGGGCCTAGTTGCTCCACGGTATGTGGGATCTTCCCAGACCAGGGCTCGAACCCGTGTCCCCTGCATTGGCAGGCAGATTCTCAACCACTGCGCCACCAGGGAAGCCCGAGGACTTCTGATTTATACTGTAAGTTAGTAGTTTGAGTTAAAATATCTTCTGTTTTCGAAGAAGATATTCTTGAAATATCTTTCTGAAATATCTTTCTGTTCTCATTTTGAGTGGCTATTAAACAATTTAGGATGTAGCATGAGGTCACAGTCAAAACAATATCTGTACCATACATTTCCAAATTGTCAAGCAGAGCTTTCAAAGTGCGCTACTAGATGTGCAAGAACCTTGCGCAATACCAAGTGTAATTTGTGCTAAACATACGATGTTGTTTTTCTTTCTATTGCTCTTCCTGTATGTTTTTTTGTATCCCAAATGATTAGATAATTTAAAATTGTTAAATTATAGAATCCCTTTCTTAGTCTAAAAGTTCTAGTAATCTGATAATTTTACTGGGGCAGGTGACAAAAAGGTAGATTAAATGTTTCCTTTGCTTCAGGTTACTTTTAAAAAATTTTTGTATGTATAATTTGGTTTTGATGGCTGGTTCCTTTCTGTTAAGAGAGCCTTAATGACATTAAACAAATTCCCCTTGTTCCCTTTAATTTTTTTTTTTTTTTTCCTGATCTTCTTTGAGACTTTCCCCAGTACTTATTTTCCAAGTGTCCTGATTTGGTCATCATCCACTTCTCTGAATAATTATTCAATTTAGATGTGAATATCTATATCTCCTATATGAACTTTGTAGAAAGAAATGTTAGAGATAACATTTATTTCTGGCTTAATAGTCTTATAACTCAATGATCTGAAAAGTGAGAGAAAAACTCAGAAAGCTATTATTGAAAGCTATGTAATATTTCACTGTTAACATGTCACTCCTGTTAAGCCCTTTCTAGAAGGGATGTGCTGGAATAACCAAGTCATGTCTTTAAATGTTCAGGAAGGGGACAGAGCTACTGGATGTGCCAGTCTGAGTAAGGAAATTGGTGAGGTTAAATTGGGGCAGCCTTTGTTTGTATTTACACTGATTCTGTATTTGCATTCTTTTTAGGTTTGGTTCATCTTAAAAATCATAAGTGATTTTATATTTTCTTTCTATTGTGGAAATAAAGACCAACAAATGAGAACAGGTGAAGACTATTTTTCAGAGCTTGCTCTTGCAAGGGAGTCATCATTATCACTTGTGCTTTGGCAGAAACTCAGATGCAGGCAGTAGAACGGGAAAGCTTTCTAGTGGAAAACAGGAGGAACTTCAGGAATGTTCTAACTGGAGGCTCTTAGCACAGGGAAGCTGCAAGCAGGCTAAGCAGAATCAGGGCATCCAGTGTGATTGGTTAGATATTTATATTTGGCTTTCTCTGGTTGGTTCTATGTTGGAAGCAGGGACAAAAATTAGGGAAGCTGAGAATTATTATCCAGGTTCTGGCCATCTTAGGCTACTTGTTGCAGGAGTTGCTGTTTGGCTTCCTGGAATGTTTGCTAGAGATAGTGAGTGGTCTGACTTTCTACGTGTTTGTCTTGTGGATAATAGGTTGGATTCCTGAGCTGGTTACTCTAAATCATGCGTTGGTCTCCTGGGCTGCCTGCTGCAGATTCTGAGTCAGAGTTCTGTCTTTATATATGGTCTGGTCATTGCCCATTTGTATATTCGGTCTCTCACTTTTAAGAGACAAACTTCAGATGTTATTGTTTAAAAGGTTATATTAGTTTTATTTAGATTGATGAGCGACAGAGTAGTTTCAAAAACTAGAACTTTAAGAAAATATTACCTAAAATACATTTGATAAATATTTACATTATGTATTATATCATATATTATGTGAATATTTGTTACCACTTGAGTATCTTTCTTCACATTCCCCTATTATCCAGGATAAGCTTTCTTAAGAATAGAACTAACTCATTTTTATTGGATTTGTAAGAAGTATTGACCTTAAATAGGAAAATTTCTAGTCACATCAGCTGATTATTTATAAAAGGAAGGTAGTATTCATTGATGAATACCATATATATTTATTTTAGGTTGATAATCATCTCTTATTTCTGAGGGTGACTTTAAAACTGCTCCAAATTCTGAAGAGAGTAAAATGAGACTGTAAGAATAATTTCTGCCATTTATTGAATTTATTCTGTACATTAGACAGTTTGCTCCCCTTTACATATGTTTTTTAAGTGACACTCTCTGAGGAGTAGTATAGTTACGTTTATTTATTCACATGAGGAAAGTGAGACCCAGGGAATGTTTAAATTCTAATAGGCTGTGGAAAGAGAATTCAGAGTCTAATTCCATTATGTTCACAGCCCCTCAAATGATGTAGCTTTGTCTTGTCTACAAATTGTTTATCTACAAACTGTATGTCTCCTAAAGTGAAGCTATAAATTAAACACAACATCCAACGTGAGAGCAACAGAAATTACACTGATCTGGAATTAAGCCTGATCCTCATCCTTTTTTTTTTTTTTTTTTTTTAATTTTATTTATTTATGACTGTGTTGGGTCTTCGTTTCTGGGCGAGGGCTTTCTCTAGTTGTGGCAAGCAGGGGCCACTCTTCATCGCGGTGTGCGGGCCTCTCACTATCGTGGCCTCTCTTGTTGCGGAGCACAGGCTCCAGACGCGCAGGCTCAGTAGTTGTGGCACACGGGCTTGGTTGCTCCGCGGTATGTGGGATCTTCCCAGACCAGGGCTCGAACCCACGTCCCCTGCATTAGCAGGCAGATTCTCAATCACTGTGCCACGAGGGAAGCCCCTGATCCTTTCTTTTATCACTGAACCACTTATGGACAACTGCGAGGTAATGTAGAATAATTCAGCAGATTTACTTTGACTTCGAAATAGTATAGGAAAATATAATTAAAGAAACAAAAAGGGAAGAGGAAAATATGGGAGCATTTCTAATTTTTGCAAACCCATTGTAGTAATTTAATATAATTTAAACACATTTTTAAGTAACAGAGAAATATCAGAAATATCCTAAATATGCAGGAGGAGAATAGTTAGATAAAAAGTTATATACATCTATACATTGAGTCATTATGTATTAATTGAACATAGTCCATTAACTCCAGTGATGATGTCCACTAAGGGTTTTGTTAAATAAGATCTATCTATTTTTGATAAACAAGAGGAGTAATTTCTAATTTCACTCGTGTATTTAAATATTGACTATATGTGCATTAGTATTGCCTAAAATGTTGTGACAATATTTTAACATGATTTTCAGTGGCAAATATAAATAATTTCAGATTTTTTCCACAAAATATTCTAAATTAAACGAATCTTTTTTTTTCAGCATTGTAGTGATTCAGAATTTTTAATTGTTTGGATTTAATTGAATCATTGTTTTTAGGCAGAAAGCGACTGTCAGTGGTCCAAGAAACAAGTAGAGCCTGTTAGGCTCTTTGTGGCTTTCATCACTCTTGTGCAGCAGATGAGTGCTCAACAAAAACTCAGCCTGTTAGCCTGACAAATGGCATCCACTTCTATATAGAAACATTTTATTTCATCACCGTCATTTTATAGAAAATGTATATATTAACATTGTCATTTAAAACGTCTTCAAGTTTAACATAATAGTATGTTCATGTGTATTCTTTTTTGTTTTCTTTTGAGCTCAAAATACATATGGTTCTTTTTTCTTGGTTACCCTCATACAGGGCATTATAAATAACATTGTAAATTTTAACAGAATCCTTCAGATTTTGTGTCAAGGTGCATTTAAACATTCACCTTCTGTCTCTGGACCCTACTGATAAAAATATTTTAATTCCATGTATGATATTCCTCTATTATAATTCACAATTAAAACATTAAAAGTTTATTATACAACCTTTTAGACAAAAAAATAAAAATACAATTATTCAGAACTTTTAATGTTATGTTAATAATCCAGAGTACTGATTTATAGGGTTTGACCAACACAATCCCCAAATCCTCCAGATTGGAATCAAGTTGGTCAAAACCACAACATATCAATCGTTGAGTTAGTGTTTATTTGGTTTCTGCTTTCTTTTAAAGTGGGTTTACTAGAGGGCAGGAGAGAGAAGACGGCAAAGACGTATGATTATCTCTTCAAGCTGCTGATGATCAGCGACTCGGGGGTGGGCAAGACCTGCCTCCTATTCGCTTTTCCTAAGATGCCTTCAGTACCACCTTCATCTCCACCATCATGGTCGTTGGAGCAGGGCTGGGGGCCTCCTAGAGGCAGACCACCAGCATCCAAGAGGAAAAAGTGGCAGCGTGACACCGTGGCAGTGGCATTCATTATGTGACTTCGGGCAAATCAGTAGCAAGCCTCCCAGGATTCCATTTTTCTTCATAAGCAAACAGGGAATGTTGTACTAGATATACTCTAAAGTCCCTTCCAAGGACTTCCCTGGTGGTACAGTGCTTAAGAAACTGCCGAGCCCACGTGCCACGGCTACTGAAGCCCACGGGCTGTAGGGCCCGTGTGCCGCAACTACTGAGCCTGCGTGCTGCAACTAATGAAGACTACGCGCCTAGAGCCCGTGCTCTGCAACAAGAGAAGCCACCGCAATGAGAAGCCGGCGCACCACAATGAAGAGTAGCCCCCGCTCGCTGCAACTAGAGAAAGCCCGCACGTAGCAGTGAAGACCCAACACAGCCCAAAAAAATTTAAAAAGTCCCTTCCAAAACTCCAAAAAAATAAATAAAGTGGATTTACTACTTTAGATTATAATCTACATTTGAAGAAAATACAATGACCACATTACCACACATAAACAAGGGAAAGATTCCCAAGAGTATTTTGTGTTTTACTTTATTTTCATGAGAACAAGAAGCCTGGCTGAGCTCTCCTGTCACCTTGTACTCTACAGTTTAGATGTTTGAAAGACACTCAATATCGTGTATTCTCTTTAGAAAATGAGTTCAGAAAAGATGATTACTAAAATTGTGACATGTAACAAACACTGTCTTGTAATTTATCTGTTTATGCCTATCGCCCATTAGAATAAGTGTCTCGAAGACAGTGTCCATGTCCTATGCATCTTTTTTATTCACTCTGTATTAAGGACTGGCACAGAGACCTATAAGGACTAAATAGGTTTTTATTGAATATCTAGATATAACTAGATATCTGATCTCCTGATCTAATTGTGTTGTAGGAGAACATTCCATTATGCCACAGCCACTTGGTCTTTCTCCTACTTTGAGGCCTGCTTTGTCTCAGCATTCTTATAGTACCTCTTTGCCTATTACAATTCTAAATGTTGATGCCTCCCAGGGTTCTGTCCTCAATGGTCTCTGTATTTGATGGCTCTGCCCCCCACAAAGAGCTGTCCCCGGGATGGGCAGGCAGGAAAGTGCCTTTCCTTAGAGGCTGCGATGTTTGCTGGGGGCATAGGCGTGCTTGACCCAGGGCCGGAGCTTGGGCTTCTCCTGCCTGCCTGTCCCCCTTCCCCCTCCCCACCCATCGGAATTGGGTGAGCCTGGTGGTCATACTTGTGAGGGCTTAGGACGCAGCTACCTCACTGCATGTACCCCTCGTATATTTTCAGTCCCAGCGTACCCATAATAATCTCCTGGTAATTATATATTTATCCACACACACGTATAGATATGAACACATATTGATGTGCATGTATATATATATATATATATATATATATATATACACACACAAACATATATTCATATATATGTGTGTATATATATATTATACAAATATATAATACACAAGTACATATTCTCTCCTTTGGGTTTTTATAGGCATCTCATTGATTCAGTCATCCTTTTATTCACACATAGTGATTGAGCACCTGCCTCGAGACAGCATGACAATCATCGCTATGTTATCGTGGCCAGAACAAAACAAAGTCTTTGGTTTTCCCCACCTACAACAAATCTTCTCCATTCAAGTAAATTATTTCATGATTCATACCTTGAACACATAATTTTTGAGATACGCTTAGGCCCTAATCCCTCTAGTCTTAGTGGTTCTTATTCTCTCTGGTGCTATAATCCCATTCTAAGCTATGATCACTTCTTCTCTAGAAAACTCCAACTTTGCCTCCAAACTGATCTCTCTACTTCTACTCTTGTTCGCCTCCAGTCTGCCTTCCATAGTAAAGTTTTTAAAACATGAGTACCAAATTCCCCATAATGGCTTACAAATTTGGCTCCTGTATCTTTTCTGGCTATGCATGTCTGTACTTTCTCCCGGAGAGACAATGCCTAGTCATAATGGCTTGCTTTCTGTCCCTCAAAAATACAAAGTAGTTTTCTCTTCCAGGGCATTTTCAGTTTATTTGTAATTTAGGGGTTTTGTCTGTTCTCCAGTTTGCAAGTCTTCTCTCAAATGTCCACATGCTTGACACTTTCTCTTCCTTTACATGCCATTTCAAATGTCATGTCTTCAGGATGATCCTAGACAAAGGATTCACCCAGTCACTTTCTTCTTTTGCATGACCATGTTACATCCTCTTCCTTGATTTTATCACTATATGGTGTTATCCTATTTGTTTGTTTGTTTATATTAGATTAGAGATAGCAGATTACTTTGTGGCAAATTTAAGTCGTGAAATACACCCCACAACCTCAAGTCTCCTGTGTCACAAAGCCAAGCAGGAAAATAAGAGTTCCCTCACCTCCTACTAATTACCCCTGATGCCACCCTAGGGGACTAGGGATTTTATAGTGACTTCAGAATTCAGATGTGAAGAGCAGAGGTTGTGTAAGCTTGTTATCCTGGGATGATAATGGAACCCACATCATAGATATTAAAACAGATAGTTATTAACCACCAAAGGCTCTCTAGGGTTCCACATGACTCTACAATTCGGGGTGAATAAACGCCAGCAAGTGTGAGCCTAGAAAACTGGGTCATCATGATGGAAAAGGGAAGGAGACAGAGGTGGCATCCTGAATTGACTGAGTTACCAAATGGGGGAAAATCTATTAGTGACTGAGATATATTTGATGTATTTGAGTTGATAGTACAGGAAGTCCCCTACATACAAATGAGTTCTATTCTGAGAGCACATTCATAAATCCAATTTGTTCATAAGTCCAACAATGTTAGCTTACGTACCCAACTAACGCAATCGGTTATATAGTACTGTATTGTAATGGGTTTATAATACTTTTCACACAAATAATACATAAATAACAAACAAACACAAAAAATAAAACATTTTTAATCTTACAGTACAGTACCTTGAAAAGTACAGTACCTTGAAAAGTACAGTAGTACACTACAACAGCTGTCATACAGGGGCTGGCATTGAGTGAACAGGCAAGAAGAGTTACTGACTAGAGGAGGGGAGAGAAGGTGGGAGATGGTAGAGCTGAAGGATTGTCAGCAATAGGAGACTGAGGGCAACATGCAATTTCACTCATGCCTGACATTGGTGGCACAGGTTCTGGTTCCTTGCTGGGTTCAATTCTATCTATCCTCTTAAAAAAAGATCCAGTGATGTCTGGGTAGTAGATCTTTTTTTCTCACCATAGATGACACAGTAGCACTGGATTGCATTCTGAATGGCTGCTGCAACCTTTGCCTACCGTTCTACGTTCCTGTCCTGTGCCTCAAAAACTAACGGTGCCTCCTCAAATAAAATCCCCTTGCCATTTCCTGCGTCGTGAATTTCTTCGGTTCTTCAGTTACTTCTTCTTCTTGTTGCTCCACTCTCTCAATCATTTTCACTTTTGTTTCCATCGTTATCACTTGGTGCTTCTTAGCAGTACCAGCTACATCACCACTGCTTTTACACTTGCTTCTGGCCATTCTGGGCTTGAAATAAAGATACTGTACTACTGTACTCTATACAGTACTGTACAGTAGAGTACACAAAAGCACAACCACTTGTAGAGGATGCACGCACGTGACAATGTATGCCCGACACTTGAACTTACTTACATAATTGGACTGCAAATGCATGTTTGCATCTTTGAAAATTCGCAACTTGAAGGTTCTATGTAGGAGACTTACTGTATAAATATATCCAATATAGAAAAAAACTTGAGGTTCCAGAACTAAGTTTAAATTCATTGTAGGCAAATAAACAGTAAAATAATGAAAATACATGCCTTCTACAACTAAGAACACATGTACTTCTGAAAACAACAGAGACTATCGGATCTTGCTCTAGGTGATGTTAAAGCACAGTCATCACACAGGAGCAATTTCTAATAGAACAAGACTAAATGCAAATACTTTTTAATAAGCACAAAATACATAAACAATCAACTTGAATTGTTCATCCTACTAGAGTTTGTTTTATCCATAGGAGATAGTTACAAATCAGGACATATCAGGGAATACTAATGAAAAAAGTCTTCTGTTACATTAAAACATAAGCGAAAACATTTTCCAAACAAATGCTACACTAAGATATTTTGTGTTAAATATTTTCTTTGCTCTTTAGAATTTAATTCATATGGAAGGGTTATTTCCA
Organism: Balaenoptera musculus; assembly: GCF_009873245.2. Taxonomy (NCBI): domain Eukaryota; kingdom Metazoa; phylum Chordata; class Mammalia; order Artiodactyla; family Balaenopteridae; genus Balaenoptera; species Balaenoptera musculus. The sequence goes on from NC_045788.1 coordinate 121,104,717, forward strand.
ATATGCAATTGGTAATAGAAAAATATGCACGAATTATATCAAAAGGTATAAGTTTCAATCCTATACATAGTACTAAAATGCTATGGAATAATGTGTGTACTTATGAGTAAAGATAGAATATATATAAGCAAGGTTTAAATAACATTAGCGGAAGGGAAGAAGAACTAAAAATATTTTGAAGGAGAGATAATTTCTTGGCCTTTAGTGTTTTTCTTTTTTCCTTGCTTTCTTTCTGAGGACATTGCAGACAAATGGGAGGCTTAGAATGTAGATAAACATGTTGATGTTTGTCTCAGCTGAAGCAGAGTTCAAGGTAGATCGAGAGGAGGAGTTAACTAGGGGGGTATCCCAATATGAGCCTTGCCATTAACTTAAATGAATAGTCCACAACCTTTATCACACTCATGATTCACTTTCGTATGGGATATATTTAGTTGTCTCTCCTAGAGAAATGATGTTGCGCCATACAAGATTAATATAGCTTGGGCTCTGGTGGCCATTATGTTGCCACAGGTTTATGGTTTTTCTACAGCATTTTGATTTATGATACCCTTCCTTTTAATAGAGGTTCATTATTTGTACATTAAGGTTGTAACTTACTCCATCATATGGGGACTTCTATTAATCAGGGAGCCTCTATAGTTCAGTCTGACAGTCTGACTGTCCTTTTTGATAGGATTGCTCAAGCAGAACAATTTGTTAAATGCGTGAGCCCTCGGTGGCTTAAGATTCATTTCAGCAGCAGGAAGAACATTTTCATTTTGATGCAAAATGACGCTTATGTGTCATTTCATATGTCATTTAATCTAGGTGATTGACTCTTCAAATTAAGTAACTCAGTACTATTTGTTTTGATTTTTTTTTATAGGGCTTTGCTTTAAAAAAAAAAAAGTACAAAACTACACTCTCTCCTAGTCTTACCATGTCTCTTGATAGACTAGTGAGGATACAAAAACTGAACACTCTGTAGGCTTCTGCCTTTGGTTAATAATGCTGATATCTTTTTCACAGATGTATGGGGTGGAGGGAGAGAGAGAGAGATTATTTTTATCTGAGAAAAAGAGACAGGATTAAGACCAGATTCAATATTTATGAGCATTTTAAATTCTGAAATTCCGCAGAATTCTAATCCACTGCAGGTTTGTGAAACCTACATTTCTCTGTGACTTTACATTTTGCTCCAGAATGCCACACTTCAAAAGGAAATGATCAATTCTAATGAGGTTTATTTGCTAAGGAATATTAATAATGAAATGTTGGAGAAATAATACCACCGAGCAAACCCTTCTTAGTGGTTTGAGATTTAGGGAGACTTTGAATTTTGAATTTACATAGTCAATTCAGGGAGTAAAATGCTTCATGTCAACATATGAAGAATAAAAGGAAAATAAGATGGCTATTAACAATACATAAATATATAAACCTAAGTCCTCATGAGATTAGGTATGTAGAAGTTTCCAGAGGTCATACAGGTAAATACAGGTTAAAGCCAGAGCATTCAGAGCAACCCAAGCTATAGGGAAATTGGAAAGTTGACTTTTCTTATGCCTTGTTAAGTTTACAGGTTCCTCATTAAAGTACCATTTACTTAAAAATTGAGCACAGGTATGCCATTCAAAAGTCTTGGTTTTATTACTTTATTCATATTTGAAAAATGGAATTTATATGAGTTGGATACCTTTATTTGAAGATGAAGAATGATTCTAGTTGGAGTCATTTTGTTACCACACAATTACGTGTTTACTTATCTACCAATATATTATTTTTTATCGTTATTATATTTCTGCTTCCATTTGCACATTAACTAGATTTAGATAAAACATATATTTTCATGTTTTGATTTTTTTCATAACAAGAAAAGTTTTCAGTAACTACCACATACCAAGATGGAGGGGAGGAGGGAGGGAGACAGAGAGACGGAGAGAGAGAGAGAGAGAGACAGAGAGAGACAGTGAGAGAGAGACACACACACAGACACAGAGAAAGAGATGCTCACACAGAGGGACACACACACACACAGAGACACAAAGACAGACACAGAGACAGAGAATGAGAGAGAAGACAATGATTAGTAGTTAAAAAAAAAAAAAAGGATAAAGGGGCTTTCCTACGAATAAGTGATAAAAGAGATACATTGTAACAGAGATACTGTGTTCTTAGAATCATGTTGATGGTACAGCTGGACTGAGATGTGCACGTTGCCAGTTTACTTAAGGGTTGTAAAGGCAGTTGTTAATACTGTGTGAGAAACTTCCTCAAACTTAGTGGCTTAAAGACACACACACACACATATTTATATATCACCATTTCTGTAGGTCAAAATTCCAGCTACAGCTTAACTAGGCTCTGTGTTCAGGGTCTCCCTTGTCTGCAGTCCTGTTGGTTGGGACTGCAGCCTCATCAGCGGCTGGACTGGGGAAAGATACACTCCCATGCCTCTGCAGGATGTTGGCAGTATTCATTTCCTTGCCGCTGTAGGGCTAAGGCTTCATTTTCTTGCCACACATGGTGCTTGGCTTCCCCAACATGACTACTTACTTCATGGGAGTTTACTTCTTCAAAGCCAGCAACATAGAATTTCTAACTTAAGGAAGGGCTTAGTTCCTTTGATTAATTCAAGCCCACTGAGGATAATTGCTCTTTTAATTAACACAAAATCAATCGATTTGGTCCTTAATTACATCTGCAAATAGCTTTCATTTTATGAAGAGGGATATTTCATAATTATAAAATGGTTATTTCATCATGAAGATATGTTTCCTAATTGTGTATGTGTTTAATAATAGACCTTTAAATGTGCAAATCCAAATCTTATAGACATTAAAGGAGGAGTGGTGAGGTTTAGTGTTCTGAAATCTCTAACTATAGCAAAAGCAGATGGTTACAAAGTAACTGCACTCTTACACATTGCTGAGGGGAATGCAAGATAATACACCCACTTTGAAAAGCAATATAGTTGTTTCCTATAAAGGTAAACACTTAGCATTTCACTAAGCAATTTCCCCACTAGGTATCAACCCAATAAAAAATGACAATCTATGCCCACACAAATGTTTTTATATGAAATGTTCAAAACATCATTATTCATGATAACCCCAAAGGTAATTACGAAAAGACCTTGAATTGGAAAATGGCTAAACAAATCATGACAGTACTATACAATGGAATACTACTAAACAAATTACTAATATGTACCAACACAGATGAATTAAAAATCCTTATACTAAGTTAAAGAAGCTGGACACAAACCAAACCAAAACAAAACCCTGCATCTATATGGTTCTCTTTGTATGACATTATGTAAAAGTCAAAATTATAAAGATAGGAGTCATAGTAGTTGCCACTGGCTACAGGTGTCAGGAGGGGTGTGGACTGATTTCAAAGGGCACAAGAGAATGCTTCGGGCTGAGAGTCTATATTTCAGTTGTGGTTATGGTTACCTGACTATGTTCATGTATCAGCATTCATTGGAATGTCTCCTTGGAAAAAGTTCATTTTACTCTATGTAAATTATATCTCAATAAATCTGGTATAAAAATTAAATAAACAAAATACTCTTAGAAGACTAATTATTTTTTCATCACTGTGATTTTTGACATGTACTTATAGTAGTCCTTGCTTTAAGCACACCCTATAAGTTAAAATGTGAAATATAAGAAAAATTAGAGGTTAATCCTTTGTCTTTATAGATATCACTACGTAATTCATAAGTAGCAAACTTCATGCATTCAATACTTTTAAATATGTTTCTTACTATTGAATTATAGTTTTTTCTATCTTTTGTTTAACATGAGGCCTTTCTGTTTATTTTAATGTTATATTAAATGTGGAGTGCTTAAAAAAAGAGAAATAGTATTCTAACATTTGCTATGAATATATTAACATTTTGACAAACTAATCGAAATGTATTTCTTGCTATTGGGTTATACTATGTAAAATCAATCATCTGATTCACCTTTTTATGTTTTATAGTTGAGGAAATTCAGAAAGGGACATTGTCATTTGCACTAGAGCTTGGTGTGAGTCTTGGAGACTGAAAAATATGTATCAATACCCAGCTCACATGTTTTCATGATATGGGCTTTCTCTCCAAATTGCAGTTCTTGTAATGCCTCTGTGCCTTAGTTTCTTCATCTATGTTCTAGCACTTTGATCATATTTCATCCCTACTCAAAATCTTCCATTGCTATCATATAAAGACTAAACCCCATAGCTCACAATTTTGAGCAGTGTACAGTTAGACCTCAACTCTCATTCCAAACCTGTCAATTCCTCCAATCCCTACCTTAGCCAATCTCCTATTTACTATACCCACAAACACACTGTATGATTTTCTTCATTTATTTCTGCCATTCCCTTTTCTATTTTCCAACCAGTTATTTTCGTCAAATCTGACTCATGCTTTAAGAAACATTGAAATTCTATCTTCTTTGAGAATCATTGGTCTGTGTTGTTGTGCTTCTGTTCAAAAGATTGGCATAATAACCAGAGGTAAATTTACCATGAGTTGGAACTCAGTGATAACTAGCAATCATTTGCATTAGGGTTAGGAAATGTGTCACAGTAGTGGATTTGTTTGCGATAGTCCTGAAGGAGGCATAAGACTGTAATGGTCATAGAACTTGGAATGGGTGGACCCAATAAAAGAAACAGCTAAATTTCATTAAGTCATGTGGTATTTTTCTGAAGTGTTCAGCACACTGACTGTAGATCAGAGGATAAAACCTTGAGGGTTAATAGGGATGAAGAAGCAGAGATGAGTGGCAACTTTGAGGATAATGGGTTAGTCAAAGAAAATGGACAGAAAGTGATTACAAATTTGGCCAACAAAGTCAGTTATTAAATGGTGGGCCATTTTTAAGGGCTCTTAGAAAATGTATGAAGGCAAGCATGAAGAAGAAAAACAGTTGTCAACATTGGTCCACATTGTTATGGACTGAATTGTGCTCCCCTTAAAATTCATAAGTTAAAGCCCTGACCCCCATTGTTACCATATTTGGAAATAGGGCCTATGAAAAGGTAATTACAGTTAAATATGGTCCTAAGGGTAAGGCCCTAATCCAATAAGATTAGTGTCATCATAGGAAGAGGAAGAAACACCAGGAGCACATGCACACAGAGGAAAGACCATGTGAGGACACAGCAAGAAGGTGGCCATCTGCAAGGCAAGGAGAGAGACCTCTCCCAAAACTAGCCCTGCCAACACCTTGATCTTTGACTTTCAGCCTCTGGAACTGGGAGAAAATTAACTTCTGTGGTTTAAGCCACTCAGTCTATGGTATTCTGTTACAGCAGCACTAGCTGACCAATACACACACATATTGTGACCATGATTTTTTTCTTTCTCTGTACATTCTGTAATTCTGTTTTATGTTTTTAACATGCACCAATCTACTACAAGCTACAATATGGCTTTTACAATTCTATACATTTCATTGGCATCCTAGGTAGGAATAGGGCAGGAGGCAGGAGAATAAAGAATGGCAAGGGAAAAATTCCAGCTGAGCCTTTTCTTATTTTAATGAAGAGAAAATACGTCTCTTGGAATCCTCCCCCCCCCCCACCCTGCCCATTTAACCAACCCCATCTTACTAAGCAGTATTCCATTCAGACAATACAAGCTAAAAGAGAGCCTAAAGAGGTCACATGAGTTCCATGAAGGCAGGGCCTTTGATTTGTTTACTACTGTGTCCTGATGCCCAGGACACTGTCTGGTGGTAGTAGGCATGCAATAAATATATATAGATGAATGAACAAATGAGATATCTCACCTCCTGGACAAAACAAAATGGGCTCCTAATAGGCAAGAACAAGGAAGAATGACATTTGTGTGTCATTAGCAGTATGCCACATGTATTTCTGTACCTCCCTTTCATTTTAAACAGTGCTATTTATATGTTTCTGACCATCACGTATGCCTAGGTATTCGTGGTGGAAGGTAACGAGAAGACTGCTTATTGCCAATCTCTCACTCATTTGATGGAAGATAAGGGCCACAGAAATGATTTGTTCACAGAAACACAACTAGCTAATGGCAGCCCTGGGAGAGGATTCACACTGGAGTGTGCAGACCGCATAGCATTCTGTAAAGAATAGGAAAAATGTGTATGTCACTCTAATCCAAATAGCAGTATGCCTCTCATTTCTTCTCATCTACTTAACTGGAAAATTGAATTTTCCTATCTTTAGCTTGCCAAGTGTCCTTGATTCCCTCCCTAGGTTACCAGTGCATTGCTGTGTTGTAGTCAGGTGAGAATGATGCTTCACATTTGCAACCTTCTTGAGCTACATGATATGTATCTTTTTTGTATACAGCCCTTGTTTTTTCAGTTTTGAGCTGTCAGCAATATTAAGGAAACCTCAGAGATATCATTGGTAATTACTTGCTGATGTTGATGTGTTCCCTTCAGCCCTAATATTTTTTAAAATATCTGAATAGAATTGTGATTTCTATATTATCCCACAGGAAATGTCACTAACTAGATTTATGATACTGTTCATTTCCTCTGTTATTACTTATGTCAAGCATGGTGTAAAGACCTGTTGGGTGACTTTTGGCAGGCAATTTCTAATTACAATTTGGATTGTACCAAAAGCATCAGTTACACTTAGAAGAAAACAGATGTTTTAAAAAATGTTGAACAACCAAATAAAATTTCCTATACTTAAGGTGATTAGCAAATATAGTGTGAATTTACAGTCATTTTATTCCAAAATTATAAATTTACCAGTAGTATTGATAGGGATTTTTACACTTCCCTCCAAAGAGAAATTATCTTTACATGAGACTTTTGAGATATTCAGGAGCCTCTTTAGTGAAGGCAGGAAAAACAGGTAAATTTTCTAGCCTATTTTTCTCCTTCACTCTGCCATTGGTGGATACAAATTTGAGCAAACAAGTTTCATCTGATGCATTGTCCCCACCTCACTCCCACACGCCATCATGTACAATATCACAAATAAATTCAGTGTTTAATGGATAAAAAAAGGATGCCAAGGAGGTTATGGTATTAAAAAGCCTTTCAGTATTATTCCAAAAAGATACATGATCCTACAAGTTGACACACTGTAGACCAGCAAAGATAGGGCTCATGTCACCTTTCTAATCAAATCAGGGAGTACCAAACCCCAGAGTAAAATGGCTTTCTCTCTGTAAATAATGTTCATTAAGGTAAGTGAATAGCTTTCAGAGCATTTCTCATAGAACTATATTCATATGTAGACATCATAGAGAAGAAACCACCACATATGTTGCACCCTATACCAAGTAGCATGGGAAAGAAAAGGGGAAAAAGGTGGAAAAACATAGCAAAGGTTAAAAAAATGCCTCTGGATTTTATGGAAAGTAATGCTGTGCCCTGGTTCAGCAAATAGAGCACCTGGAAGTAGTGTAGGAAGACTTAAACTTCAGTTAGGTGGGAATGAATAAGTAATATTATGCCAGGAATTAGGAACTGGACTCTTGATTTACTAAGGGAATTTAGTCTTTTCAAAGATAGGAAGTGAACATAGAGGAGGAGATATGCACCCTCCCTTTGGGAAACAGAAAGTCATGTTCCTTATATATTTCAGAGAGAAATTCAAGGAAAATATCAGTACAGGGGTAAATGAGTTTAATATTCTTTTTCACAGATCATAATTTTAGTAGAACACACAATTCTTCTGTGTCTGATCCTAATTCCAGAAGCCTAATGCCAATAAGTATTTACCCCAGGGATTGTTTACTCTACTTCTCAGGTACAACCTCTCATCTCCTCATGACCAATCTTCTCAAGTACTGTGACCCTAGAAATCGATGCTGGAGAAGTCTTGAGATTATGATGTTTGTATGTCTAAGTAATATAAGTTTTAAATTCATATCTTAGATGCTTTGAGCTACAAGCCTCCAAATCCTGTGTGTGCAAAGTGTGTGTGTGTGTGTGTGTGTATGTGTAGTGCCCATAAGCAGTCGAGTGAGCATAGATGTTAAAGTCACACAATGCTGAAACTAGAAGTAGAAAGATCAGTTGAAAGCTCCAAAATAAATCATACAACAGAAAGCTGGTTGAAAGCATTAAAAAATTATGATCTGAAATCTATGTAAATATACATCACTGAGAAAAAACTAAGCTTTTGTTTGGGCTCTAATATCAAATCATTTTCATTATTAAAATCTGTGCATTATTTTCTATACATACTTGCTCATAAACAATAAACAAAATAGAATATAACAGGGTTTGATTTACCAGTCTTTATTTTATTTTTTTAAAATATTTATTTATTTGCCTGAGCCGGGTCTTCATTGCGGCACGTGAGATCTTCGTTGCCGCCTGAGGGATCTTTAGTTGCGGCATGCAGGATCTTTTAGTTGTGACATTCAGGCTCTTAGTTGCAGCATGCACATCTAGCTCCCCAACCAGGGATGGAACCCTGGGCCCCCTGTATTGGGAGCGCAGAGTCTTATCCACTGGACCACCAGGGAAGTCCCTGATTTACCAGTCTTTAAAAAAGCAATAGTATTTCTACATGTTTATTAGAAAATAGTCCTAAATTGTGAGACTTTACACAGTATTTAAAATGTAGTAATTAGGGAGAAACATTATTGTTTTAAGGTATGAAAAATTTAGTAGATGATATTTTTAAACGATGGCTTTCAGCAGAAATAATTTGTTTTAAAACTGTATCAGAAATCTCAATATATTTTTTCTTATATGTTAAAAAGACTTGAAAATAAATTTCTATTAAAATTTCTTTTGATTGTGCTTCAGCATGGAAGTAAAAAATAATAAAAATAAATCACATATTTTAGAAGTTAGTGATACATAGACTTCCAGAGTCAAAGAGACCAGTGAAACAGATTTTATTATCATTTTCACTGCTTCTATCGGCTCTATTTCCAAACTATGATAGAAATATTAAAAACTGTAATATGATATAGACCTCTAGGATAGACAGTCTTCTAATACTTTGGGTCATGTGTTCATGATATCTAAGGGAAAAGAAGTAATAGGCACTGAATGGGATAGGGTGGCTGCTTATTTTCCTAGGGCTGCCATAACAAAGGACTACAGACTGGGTGTCATAAATTTCTATTGTTTATCTTCTCACAATTCTGGAGGCTAAAAGACCAAGATCAAGATGTTGGCAGTGCCGGTTTCTTCTGAGGCATCTTTATTTGGCTTGTAGATGACCATTTTCTCTCTGTGTCTTCACATCATCTTCTCTCTGCATGTATCTGTTCTAAATTCCTCTTATAAGGATACCAGTCAACACCACTCATATTGAATTAGGATCCACCCAATAATCTCATTTAACCTTAATTACCTCTTTTAAGACCCTTTCTCCAAATGAAGTCACATTCTGAAGTACTGGAAGTTAGACTTCAATACGTAATTTTGCAGGGGACACAATTTAGCCCATTTGAGGAGTGACTGTCAGGTACAATTTGACCAAGAAACCTATGAGAACAGAAACACTTATGTGGATTTATCAGTGTGCTATGGTTGTGAACAATCCTTTTGCCCTCAAACATTTTAGTAAAGCCCATAAAAATCAGAAATGCTTGGTGGGATTGGATTTTTTATTTGTGATTCATGCCATTTTATATTCAGGTTGAATATATGCCACTTAAAACGGCCAGCTCCTGAGTTTGCAGGAATAACTAACATACTAGTTAACACAAAATTTGGTAAATAAATTCTGAGTTTCGTGATTTATTGACGTAATGTTAGGAAGTCTACCATTACGCTTATTTATCTTTCCTCTTTTGGCTACATTTTCACTGTAATAATTTCATCCCTAAAAAATGGCTCGCACTCTGTACACATTTTCTCTCAATATTAAAATAAAAAACTAAATATTTTAATCCTCAAAAAATAAATATATTAAAGTATTAAAATATTTTACAATATTTTTATCAAGGTAATATGCATGCATTTAAGTATCATATATTAGGTCATGTTATGTAGTAGATAATATTCAGAGATAGAAAAGTCATATTTCCCATATACACATTACTATATATAAAATAGATAACTAATAATGACCTACTGTATAGCATGGGGAACTCTACTCAATACTCTGTAATGGCCTATATGGGAAAAGAATCTAAAAAAAGAGTGGATATATGTATATGTATAACGGATTCACTTTGCTGTGCACATGAAACTAACACAACATTGTAAATCAACTGTACTCCAATAAAAATTAAAAAAAGAAAGAAAAGTCATATTTCCTAAACACATATACCTGTAAGCAAGGACTACAACAAACTTATTTGCTACCAATATTTTTATTATTAATAAATACTGCCTAATCTAACCACACATAATAGTTTTATAGAATAACTGGATTAATAAAGGTATATAAAAGGAAATATCAAATTAATTTATGTAGGGGATAAAAAGAGTTGCTGGCCTTAGTTAAATAACACTATGGTCTTGCTGATGCCCTCTCCTGATAACTTGCATTCATTGAATCATGGCTTACTATTCTTTTAATCTTCAATTCATATAGCAATTATAATTTTAATGACTTGAGGAGAAGCACACATATTTTAGTATATAATATGTAATTTTAAATGAGAATATTAGTGTTTATTAAGATTGCCATGAAGTCTTGGGACTTTTTAAAACAATTATGCCATAGGAGATTTTAACTTCTATATAAACAACTGTTCTCTGCACCATGGGGTGATGATGAAATGTTTGAGAGGATGAAAATGATAAGAGAATGTTTTTCTGTTCATTAAACTGCCTGTTGTAAAACTGTTTTCCATGAACCTTTTACATTAACTGCTGAAGGATAAAAGAATATTAAATTTTCTCAGATGAATTATAAATTTTGCACTTGTTCATTTTAAGTGGGTATCAGAATATAAGATATTTTACCCTGTATAGCCTAAAAATGCTAACTTTACTTCATCCTTGGCAATGAAATGTAGAAGAAAAGTGAATGCAATCAAGGGCAAATTCATCCTAAGAGTTGCAATTAAAACTGGAATGGCTGAAATTTAATAGAGTAGCAATGAGACTGTCTTGTGGATGTATGTAAAAGAACAAACCATGCCATATTTAAATATTGGATTCTAACTTCTTTTTCAAAAGATTTTGGATAAAACAAACACAATAATCCAAAAATTTCTAAGTAGAATGGCACGAGATTTATGGCTATATTCACAGCAATCCAACTTTGGTTCTTAGTCCATAGATTGTGAAATTAATATTATGATTGAAAACTTGGCTGAGGTGTATTGAATTTAATTTCACTGTCACACTAACTTATATTATTAGTATTATACATCATGGGAGAAAATATGGACTTTTTAAAAGCAGTTTATACCCAAGATAATTTGAAGTTTTAGAAATTGTTTATTGGGATTACCCCTAGCCCCAGGAATTGAAGAACAATTATGTATAGAAATATTGTTAGGCTAGGGTGAATTTCAAAAAATTATATCTGGACTGGTTTACCCTTCTGACTTGAACAACTAGGAGGCCAGACAACATATCAATACTTGAGACAAAGGCTTTTCAATGGTGGATAACAAGCAGTTCAGGTCAGTAATCCTTGAGAAAAGAGGATAAAACAGGGCAAGCCCAATGAATATCCCAGTTTACTTCCTGGAAAGAATATCCAGGTCTCAGCAAAGGGAGAGGGAACATAGAGGCCAGAATTCTTACTGAGTTGAGAAGCCAAGCATCACAGATCTAGAGTCTCTAGACCAGAGACTAGAAACTTTAGGGCAAAACAAATGAGAGAAGGTAGCTGAATCAAGAGGAAGCTGAATAGAGAGGAGATCCAGAGATCTGCAGAAAGATCCCTCATCAATCTAATTAGCAGACAAGAGTGTTAAACCAGTGGCTGTAAATATCACCCAAATGTTTCTGTAGGTAGAAAAAAAAAAATGCACAAACTGGCATATAAAAAAAGCAATGGAAAACATGAAACAAAAATCCAAATCATATTCCTAGAAAAGAAAATATCATGAAATAAAAATATGCTAAATAAGAATAACAGCAAATTTGGGCTTCCCTGGTGGCGCAGCGGTTGAGAATCTGCCTGCCAGTGCAGGGGACACGGGTTCGAGCCCTGGTCTGGGAAGATCCCGCATGCCACGGAGCAACTGGGCCCGTGCGCCACAATTGCTGAGCCTGCGCGTCTGGAGTCTGTGCTCCGCAACGGGAGAGGCCGCGATGGTGAGAGGCCCGCGCACCGCGATGAAGAGTGGCCCCCGCTTGCCACAGCTAGAGAAAGCCCTCGCACAGAAACGAAAACCCAACACAGCCATAAATAAATAAACAAATACTTAAAAAAAAAAAAGAACACCTGTGAGATGATGTAAATATTAAAAAAAAAAAAAAAAAAAAAAAAAAAAAAAAAAAAAGAATAACAGCAAATTAAATACTGTGGCAAAATGAGTTCAGTGAATTGGAAGACAGCTATAGTAATTATGGTTAAAACACTGTAAAATATGGAAGAAGAAGAAAAAAATCACAGAACCTCAGTGACTTCTGGGAAATCTTATTCTGCTTAACATAGTGTAATTGGAATGTTAGGAAGAGAAGAGAAAGAGGAAAAAAATAGAAAAAAAAATTAAAATCATAATGGCTAAAAATTTTCCAAATAATGAAGAAAAATATAAACCCATGTAGACAAGATCAATTAACCCCAAGTAGAATAGTATGGAAAAAACCACACAACTTCCTTCAGGATGTAATTGTACAAAACAAATACTTTAAAAAAATGTTAAATACAGCCAGAAAAAAAATTAAAACCCACATAGTATTAATGGCACAACAATGATTTTACAGCACACTTCTTATCAGAATCCATACCAGCCAGAATACGATGGAGTAAAATAAAGTGAGAGAGACACCATAAAAGTACTGAAAGAAAAACAAAAAACTTTCAGATCACCAAAATATATTTCAAAAATGAAGAGACATAAAGTCTTTTTCAGAGAAAAAAATACCTGAGACAATTTATCACTAGTATAACTGCACTATAAGAAATGTTGAAAAACAAGATGTTCTTTAGTATAAGGAACATGGTTTGAAATAAAAGTATCTATGGAGAAATAGGAATTAAAATCATCAGAAATGGCAAATATGTGGTTAAGTATAAAATATTTTTTCTCATTAAAGTAAATTATTAAAAAGATAATTTATAGTTTAAAGCAAAATTAACAGTGTATTATGGAGATTATATGTAGAATTAAATCATAGGATAGCAATACAACAGGACAAGGGAGATTTTGAGGAATGTTATAAATTTTAAAATATACATGAAATGGTATAATAATATTTGAAAGTAGATTGTGAGAACTTAAAGATGTATACAGTAAACCTTAGAGTGTTCTCTAAAACAGATACTTAAGAGATATTGCTAAATTGCCAACAAAAGAGTTAAATTGAAATCATAAAGAGTACTACAATTAATCTAAAAATCAGCAGGAATAGGGGAAAGAAGGAAAAACAAAGAGCTGGGCAATTAGAAATCAAACAGAAAGTTGATAGATTATTCCAAATTACATTGAAGAGAAATGATCTAAACCTGTGTTGTTCAGTTTATTGCTAGTAGACATTTGTGACTATTGAGCACTTGAATATTGCCTCACCCAAATAGAGATGTGCTGCAAGTGTAAAATATACACTGAATTTTGAAGATTTCATATTAGAAGCAGAATGAGAATTATTCATAATTAATATTGATTGCATGTTGAGATGATTATATTTGAATGTATTGGATTAAATAAAATATATTATTAAAATTAATTTCATGTATTTGTTTCTACTTTTTTAATGAGGCCACTAGTACATTTTTTTTTGCTTTTATTTATTCATTTAATTTATATTGAATTATATTTCATTTATAATATTAGTTTCAGGTATACAACTTAGTGATTCAAAAATTTTACAGATTATACTCCATTTAAAGTTATAACATACTGGCTATATTCCCTGTGCTGTATAATACATCCTCATAGCTTCTTTATTTTATACATAGTAGTTTGTACCTCTTAATCTCCAACCCCTATCTTTCCCTTCCTGCCTTCCCTTTCACCATTGGTAACCACTAGTTCTCTACATCTGTGAGTCTGTTTCTGTTTTTTTATATTCATTTGTTTGTTTTGATTTTTTTGATTCCACATATAACTGATAACAAAGAGTATTTATCTTTCTCTATCTGACTTATTTCACTAAGCATAATACCCTCAAGGTCAATCCATGTTGTTGCAAATGGCCAAATTTCATTCCTTTTTATGGCTAGGTAATATTCCATTGTGTGTTTGTTTGTGTGTCAGTGTGTCTACATATATATCTATATAGATATCAATTACATCTTCTTTATTCATCCCTCTGTTGATGGACACTTAGCACTTAGGTTGCTTCCATATCTTTGCAATTGTAAATAATGCTGCTATGAACACTGGGGTGCATACATCATTTTGAATTAGTGTTTTTATTTTCTTTGGGTATATACCCCGCAGTGGGATTGCTGGATCATATGGTAGTTCTATTTTTAGTCTTTTGAGGAACCCCCATACTGTTTTCCATAGTGGCTGCAGCAATTTAACATTCCCACCAACTGTGTACAAGTGTTCCCTTTTCTCCACATCTCAGTCAACATTTGTTATTTGTGGTCTTCTTGAATATAGCCATTCTGACAAGTGTGAGGCGATATCTCATTGTGGATTTGATTTGCATTTCCCTGATTATGAGCAATGCTGAGCATCTTTTCATGTGCCTATTAGCCATCTGCCTGTCCTCTTTGGAAAAATGTCTGTTGAAATCTTCTGCCCATTTATTTAATCAGTTTTTTTTTTTTTTTTGGATAGACTTGTATGTACCATTTATATTTTTCAGATATTCACCCCTTAGCAGACCTATCATTTGCAAATATTTTCTTCCATTTTTGTAGCTTGTGTTTTTGTTTTGTCGATAGTTTCCTTTGCTGTGCAAAAGCTTTTAAGTCTAATTAGGTTCCATATGTTTATTTTTTCTTTTGTTTCCTTTGCCTCAGGAGACAGATCCAAAAAAATATTGCTACGATTTATGTCAAAGTGTGTTGTGCCTATATTTTCTTCTAGGAATTTTATGGTTTCCAGTCTTACATTTAAGTCTTTAATCCATTTTGAGTTTATTTTTATATATGGTATGAAAAAATGTTCCAATTTTATTCTTTTGCATGTAGATGTCCAATTTTCCCAGTACCAACTATTGAAGAGACTATTTTTTCCCTATTGTATATTCTTGCCGTCTTTGTCATAGACTAATTTAGCATAAGTGCATGGGTTTACTTCTGGGCTCTCTGTTCTGTTCCATTGATCTATGTGTCTATTTTTATGCCAATACCATACTGTTTTGATTACTGTAGCTTTGTAGTATAGTCTGAAGTCAGGGAGCATGATACTTCCAGCTCTGTCTTCTTAAGATTGTTTTGGCTATTCAGGATCTTTTGTGTTTCTGTATAAGTTTCAGAATTATTTGTTCTAGTTCTGTGAAAAATGCCTCTGGTATTTTGATAGGGATTGCATTGAATCTGTAGATTGCCTTGTGTATTATTTATTTTACTGTTTTTTAATGTGACTGCTAGTACATTTTAAAATTATATAAGGAGCTCATATTCAATTCCTATTAGACCCAGCTAGTTTAATAGTTTAAACACCCGAATCAAAAGGCATCATATGTTCAAGACCTGTACACTGAAGACTAAAAACATTGTTGAAAGAAATTAGTAGAGTTGTTATATACAGAGCAATATGCTGTGATAATGGGTCAGAGGACTCAATACAGTTAAGATCTCAAATCTCTCCAAGTTTATCCAGAGATGTATGGCCATCCCTGTGAATATCCTAGCAGAGCTTTCTGTAGAATTTGACAAACTCATTCTACAGTATGTATAAGAATGCAAAAGACCAAAACAGTTTTGAAAAACAATGTCTCTTGACACTGACTAGATTAAAATCTTTAATTGTATTGTCACAGAACTCTAGACTTACTATCACTGGTCTTATCACATATTAAATTATATATTCATTTGTGTGGCTATTTGATTTCTGGTATTGACAGTTCTCCAAGCCAAATGAAAGCAAAGCTATTGTTATATGTTTATTTTTTCTACCAAGTTCATAGGACACTCCTATAACACTGCCTGAGACACAGTAGGCACTTAGAAATTTTTCTACAGTGAATGAATTAAGGCTTTTTTTTTTTTATCAAATCACATTTAAAATAGTAAGAAATATTATGTTTCCAATTTTTCTTTAAATACCAGAGGTATTTTATTAAAGGGCAACTTAAGACCAAGTTGTACTAATACTTTACAAACAGACCTCATTTTATTAAGCGTACTGTGAGGAAAAAACAAGTTTCACTTTTCACTGCATATAATAGTGTCCCTTGAATTGCAATTTGAAGCTCTTCCATCAAGGATCACAGTCTGTTTCCTCATTCTTTGAGTATGGACTTACATTGGGTTTTCCTACGACCAATAGACTAACATGGAAGTGATGGCATGCCATTTGTAAGCCTTGGCCTTAAGCATGTAGGTCCCTACATGCTTCCTTTCACTCCACCAGAACCCTGAAACCAGCCAATGGATAAGCTGAGCTAGCTTGCTGCAAGACGTGACCATGTGGAACAGACATGAGTCTTCCCAGCTGTGGCTATCCTAGACATCTTCCCCTGGTTGATCTAACAGCTGACCACTGACCCACAAACCCAGTCAAAGTCAGTCCTACTCATTGATCAGCACGATTGTCTAGTCCTACCCTAGGCTTGTCAGAATTAATAAAGGTTTATTGATTTATGTCACTGTGTTTTGGGGATTTACAAAACAAATAGTACTAAGAAAGATAAGATACCAAGAGTGATAATTATAAAGAAATATATCTTGAATAAATACAAGTAAACCTAAAGATAATTAATTCCAATTATATTCTGGTTTCAAAGCAGTATTTCATTTGATGACAACCAATTTAAATTTGAAAATAATTAAAAGCAAGAAAATGTTTAATGTATGTTTTGTAAGCAATGTAAAAGGGAGTGTAGTACATTGTTAGTGTTTAGTAAAGCATTTTAAAAATCATGGGAACTAGTACAAATTTATCATCTTGATGCTGTTCACTTCCTTTCCCTTTCCCCCACATTTTGCTTCTCATCTACCCACAACCTATTTCCCAAAGTCTGTCAAAACTGCCTAAAAACTTTGCCTGACCAATAAATATATACAGTTGGCAATAAGCTACCCATGAATAGAAAATAACTCCATTTCTTTGGTTTTATGTCCTCAAGAAATCTTCACAAAAGTAATAGCATGCCTTTTTAAATATGTATTTTTTTTTTAAAAAAATCCTTCATTTTATAAAAATACAAGGCACAGGAACATGGGTTATATATTGAGACGACTGGTGAGTTTCAGTCTTGCTAGTGATACTAAAGATTGCTTTAGATTTAAAAAGAAACCTGCAAAATCTTACAAAACAATGAGAATTTTCTCATTCTTTGCCAATATAATTTCCTGGGGCTTTTTTTTTCTAACACAAGTATATTTTTGAACAGTTCCATTTAAGATGTATTACTTATATGACCATAACTGCACACAATTGTGGAATATGTCAGATTGACCTTAACTGACACTGGGGAGTTGTTATTAACTTTTACATTGACTAAAACGTTTAACTTAATATATTCTTAATGCTCAGTGCAAAGGTCTTGACAGAATGACCAGAGTACATACACATACAAATCAGCTTCGGTTCATCAGCTAGGTAAGGAATACAGTCTATTCAATTGTACAGGTTGTCTTGGTTCATAAACACCGAGAAGCAGTTATGAATCGTTTCCAAAAAGTATTCATTCAATTTTATGAACTACCATGCTTATGAACAGTTCATGAACTTTAAGAGTACACTTTTATGTTTAAAAGCATGTCTTTCTGCAAAGCATGTTGATAAATGATGCACTCAAAAAGGAGAGATCAGAATGCTGGAAAGGACCAGTACCAGAGCCATATAAGACCAGTTAGACTGTTTCTGAGAAAAATCATGCACCTGAGGCAATAAGAAATATTTCTAACATATTTGTCCTGTTGAAAATGCCCTGTCAACATGATAGGCTCATGCCCTTCACGATTTCAATGACATATGTTTTCATTGTCACAACAGCAAGAGGAAAACAATAAACTTATCTAAATATTTGTGACTGTTATGCTTAAAATGTCAATAATTTCATTAATAATTTCAGGTACGTATTTCTGAAATAGCTTTAATACTAGGGTCCCATTTCTTTACATAATATATAATGTAGACATAATTGAAGAAACAAGAATGGCAACAGATGTTAGGTAAAAAAAAGTATTTTTAGATTTATAAAACTTTATAAACAATACTTTTACAAAGATAAAGTTCTGCTTCTTTGCTTAAATTCTGAACCTCTTATTGGGGTAGCATTAAAGCACAAGATTCTAAGCTGATAAAATAACCTCTAATGATATAAAAAATAACCAAAATAGAATCAATAATAGCTAAAATACTGTGGCTTACTGCATGCCTTTCACTTAGGTTAAATGTTTTAATCTTCATAATAATAGCGATAATTCAGTACCTACCTATTTTCAGAAAAGAAAGTGTAGGGACAGCTAGGAGTCCAGAAACAAACAAAAACCCCACTATTAAAAATGATAACCTTACCCTTAAATGAGTACTTTTATTTCAAGTTTAGAAAATTGATTTGACCCTTTAACATTTGTGATCCTCTATTTATCAGGTGTAAAAGGGAAATAGGAAAACAATCCACCACTTGGACATATTATAAAGATTAAACAAAATTTAAAGTGATCAGCATGATATCTTGGCATTCCATAAAGTAGAACTTTTTAATATTAGTAGCATTGTATCATTTTTGATGTAGGACTTTTTGATCATGAAACTTTAAAAGATTAAGTAATCAAATTTCCTGGGTTTTCTTAATTTTCAGGAAGCTCAAAGGGACAATATATTTCAATATCAGTTGCGTTTTTTTATATTAAGGGTTTCTTGTATAAATAACTGCAACCATCACTGCTATTTTGTTATTGTTGTTTATTATTTATTTTTACTTTTATGACGTCGTGCTTTTATTATTTCTGTGTCTCATCATAGGGTAGCTTCATACTGCTTATGGAAATAAGCTTATATATCAGTAAGAATTTTGTTCTGGCTGCTAAAATTAAAGACCCATTTGTAGTGGGTTAAAAACAAAACAACAAACAAACCAACCCCAGGAATTTGTTCTCTCTTTCTTAACTAAAAAGACTATCTAGGGCTATCATATCATGAGGACACAGGCTCCTTCATCCTGTCTGTCTCATCATTGTTAGCCTGTGACTTCTATCCGGAAGGTTAAATAGTATATAATGGAGTAGCTGACTTCTATCCTGAAGGTCAAGTGGTTGTGAATGGAGCAGGGAGATAGAGAGGATCAAGGGGAAAGGGGGCATTATCTATGTGCTGAGTCAGCCCCCTTTCCAGAGGTTTCCTGGGAATTACCTCAAAGCACCTTTTTCCTATTTTTTTCAATGGTCATATATAGTTGAAAAGTTTGAAAAATGAAATACTTTTGCTGAATACACTGACACCTCATATAAATTCATGGTTTTGTTACTAAGAAAAAAAGCAAAAGTGAATAGCAGTTAGGCCACTAGATGTTCTATGAAAGTATAGAAGAAGCGACAGAGGGAGGATCTTTGCATAGAAGCAAAACGTGTGCAATACAGACAGCTTTTCTATAAAAAGGCTCATGAAACTGTTCTGTTCAGGAGAATTCCATAAAAATTGGAAGAGAGATGCTTCTCACACCAAGCCTGCTTTAATTTATTCCTTTGGTGATTTTTGCAACCCGTGGCAGGCAGAAATTTAAGAAGTGACATTGTGCATCTATGCATCTCTGAGTAATGGTGACCATTTAGGTAGTGATGCTATTTTGAGATTAAGCAATCAGCTAGAAATTTCTTTTTGTGTGTGTTTTGGATATATATCTTCAGTTTTACTCTATGAGTTCTGGATTTGTTCAACTATGTAAGACTTTTGCATTTTAAATGGAGCCATATTGCAGGATGTGTGCTGGTAGCTCAGGTGCTCTGTGCCCCTTCGTCCATACATTCTGATTAACTGCTGCTCATATAGATACCCTACATTAGGTTGTGATGGAAGAATGTTCTAGCACTTTTAGAATTCATTTTATTTTGTTTTGTCCATCAATGACTTGCTATTCTTAACAGGTTTGAAATATGGAAAATTCTAAACAGTCTCCTTATCAAGAAAATTTGTACTTTTGTAAATTTCAATTAAACTCTGTCTCAGAAGTATTCTCACATAACTTTCTCAGCAAACATTCTTTGCAGTCTTCAAACCCATGCCAATTGATCTATTCATTGATCTATCAGCAGACAATAATTTTTCATTTGTTGTTATAGTGAATATGACAGTAATGACTGACCTATTATTTAAGAGCTATTATAGTTGTTACTGGAAAAATGAAATTACTCTTTACTTCCTGCCTTCCTAAAAAGAGGAGTATGAGAATGGCTACACTATAGGCTAAGCATTTTCTCTATCTGCTGCTCATTCATTCACTCAGTCATCATTTAATGACTCTAACGTGCCAGGTGATCTTCTATATTGTGAGGATATGGCAACGAATAAGAGAAACAAGTTCCCTGCTCTCTGAGGCTTATATTCTAGCTGTGGGAAGAGTACAGTGTAAGTAAGCAAATATTTGGGCAAGACTGTTTGGATGAATGACAAGTGCCATGAGAAAATAACACAGAATTGACATGGAATTCTTTAGGAGTTCAGGAAAGGCCTCATAAGAGTTTTACATTTGAGATGACATCTGACGAAAAAAACAGAAGCTAAACTTGTAACGGTTAGAAAGAGGAGTGCTCCAGGCAGAGGAAATAGGAATGCAAAGGCCCTAAAGGCTGGAAGGAATTTGACAGTTTCAGTGTGTAAAAACAAGGCCAGGATGGCTACAGGTTCAAGAGTAAGCTGGAGAAAAATACAAGGTTAAAACAGAACAATGGCTTGTTAAGACATCCAAGTGAAAATGGAAGTTATTGAAAAATGTTAGCAAGAGGTCAGTATGAACTGATTTATAGTTTGGCCACTTACGATTAGTAAATTTAAACATTAGGCGCCCCTTTAAGTAATGAACAGAGCAGAGGCATAGCTCAGCCAATGGCTAGATTGAGGGCTCAAGGTCATGGATGAACTCTACAGGGAGGAGCTTATAGCCTGAGCTAAATAAGATCATCCTTCTGGACAGGAAGTAGATTTTCCAAAGTTGAATAGAGACATAACTGATTTTAAATATAGGAAAGGATGTCACAGAGAGCATGGCTCTGAAAAAAGGGGAGTGGCTTTAGGAATTGGGGATAGCTTTGAGAAGAACCTCAACACCCACAAAGGTTTACCTTTCTGAGTATCTTCCTTTGTACATTTTATATACATATAAAAATGATTTCACATGATTTAACAATATTTTCTTAGAGTCATTTTAATTTAATCACAAATTTACCAAAGCTTGATATGTCTTTTTCATAATAGTAAGAGATAGAAGAAAAGCTATAAAAAAGAAGTATGGCTCTCCTTAGGTTTCTTAACCACCCTTGGGAAAAGAATAGCATCCCATTATATAATGTATCCATAAGTTAAAGTGAGCGACAATGAGGGTAGTAGAAGTGTCACATGAAAGTCCTGGACAGGAACAAGAGGAACATTTGAGTCTGAGGCAACTTCTGGATGGAATCTCAAGGAGGACATTGATAAAAAAAAACAAAAAAAAACAAACTCTTGTTTCCCTAGACTGGTTTTAAAAGAATGGAGCCAGTACGAGCACATGGAATTATTCTAGTGTACAGTAGTAGTGTCATTTAGTCAGTGCTTATCATTCCATTCAACATCCATTCAAATAATAGAACTTGAGGGTTTATTTTATACCAGGCAGTGGGATAGATACTGGGGTAGAGAGATGTACAGGATTAAGATTCTGAACTAATAGGGCTCATGTGCTCCTGGGAAACTAAACTAAAAAGTTAACTTTTGGGCTTCCCTGGTGGTGCAGTGGTTAAGAATCCGCCTGCCAATGCAGGAGACACAGGTTCGAGCCCTGGTCCGGGAAGATCCCACATGCCGTGGAACAACTAAACCCATGCACCACAACTACTGAGCCTGTGCTCTAGAGCCCATGAGCCACAACTGCTGAGCCCACATACCACAACTACTGAAGCCAATGCACCTACAGCCCGTGCTCTGCAACAAGAGAAGCCACGGCAATGAGAAGCCCATGCACCACAATGAAAAATAGCCTCCACTCGCCACAACTAGAGAATTTCATTAGATGAAATTCTCTAGTGAGAGCCTAGAGGAAAACATTTACCTTGGCTGAGTTAGAACAAAGAAAACTTCATGAGATGTGTTTTGATGATTGAGTAGAGAATTACCAGATAAAGGATGGCAGGAAAGACATTACAGCTCTAGGGAACAGCATGTGCAAAGGGACTGGCCACCATAGCACACACCATGTGTGAAGAAGTTAAGAAAAATTGCCATGACCAAGATATAGGGTGATTTTCAGGGAGTGTTAATATGTGATGATGAAAAGGTTAGTGAAGAATAACTAATGAATCATCTGGAATTCTAGAGTAAAGAGTCGGATTTTAGTCCAAATATTCTTGACAAAGGGGAAATATTTTAGCAGAGAGCCAATATCTGAAAGATCACTTTCAGAGAAATGTGCTAAGCATTAGAGCCTTAAGTCTGAAAAAACATGGGTAATTCTCCATTAAAACTCATTCAGTGGAATAAGCATTCAAGGTCATATGATCTTGTCCAGTTGTTGTTTCTTCTCTTTTACCTTCCATGTCCTCACTGTCTTTCCTGGCAATTGTGAAGGAAAAATTAAATAAAACCAGTGCATATCACATACATGACCAATAAGTGTTTGTAGAAGTGTTCTACTCTAAACTTCCTTGCCTCCTCTGTAAGATATTTCTGTTGGGCAGTCATCCATGTCTCTCTCTCTAAATATATATATATATATATATATATATATATATATATGCGTGCTTATTTTTTAGCTCCCTCAAGTCGTTGTCTGGTAATTAGGTTTTCCCCATATTTTTACTTATTTCACCAATAAAATAAACTTAAATTTTTTTTTTCTGAAGGTACAGATCTTTACCTTACTATCCCTTGAATTTTTCCATACTACGAGACTTAAAAACAAAACATAAAAAACAAAACTTTTTCCTTAATTCTCTTTAAATCTACTTTCTGGAAACATAGTTGTTGTGTTGCTTAACTCCCACCCCCACCCCTACCCCCATTCTGCTTTTGAATTCTCAGCTCTATCAGTTCCTGGTAAGTTTTGTGCGGATTACAACATGCAGTTCTCCTGGGTGCATAAGAGTCAAATAAAGAAGCTCAGCCATGTCAAGTCCTCTACTTTTTACAACAGAGCATCTTTACTGGTTAGCAGATGTCAGGTTTATTCAACTCCCTTGTCACTGCCAAGCTCTGTACCTTGGCTACCAAAAAGCTATTCTTAGATGGGTGTCTGATTACTTCCTTTCACTATTGCTATGTTATAAATAATAGTTTCCTTTAATCTGATCAGTTTCCTCCATTGACATCTAATTATTTATATTTCATTACATTTTTGTCCTGAGAGCTGATGTACAGCAAATCTGTTTTTAGTTTATGTGTTTTTGAATATATACTTTGTAAGGGTAACTAGGTAATATTTTTAAAGGAAAATGTTTTGTCTTTTCCTGACTTCTCCACCTCCTCCATATAGTAATCACATATTCATTGTTTTTCTGCTTAGTGTGAGACAGCCATTGCACTGGAAGTGCATTTTATGTCAGGAAGGCTCTGTTATGAGCAGAGAGGCTGTTCACCAATCCAAAATTCAGACTTTGGAACAGATCACTGTTCAGGGTGATTTAGTACCAAGATTTTTGTTCATGATGGATTAAGAGAGTAAATAAGCATGGTCAGGCAGCCAGCTTTTCTGGTTTGTACCCTTCAGTTTCTTTATGGTGTGTGTTAAGCTGAAAATTTATGGACCTGACTTGTAATTCTGTGTGTCTGAGCTGTTGTTTCTGGGGAGAGGACCTTCTAGACCAAGAGCTGAAGTGGGGAGATTGCCTTGTGATAACATGATTTATAATAAGAAATATAGATTTGGTCTTTGTTCCCATTTCTGGACACAGCTCCCCAAACCCTTGGAATTTCCTAAGAGATGAGAGCAATAAACTTAACCTAAGTATGCGGGTTGGTTGCCAGGGGAGCTAACCATGTGATTAGAGGATTGGAACATTTAGTCCCACCCCCCTGAACTTGGGGAAGGGGAAATGGGCTGAAGGTTGAACCAATGGCTAATGATTCTCATCAATCATGCCTATGTAACGATGCCTCCTTAAAAACCCCAAAGTGCATGGGTTTTTTTTTTTTGTTTGTTTGTTTGTTTTAAAAGTGGCTAGAGGCAGATTTTTATTTTTAATTTATTTATTTATTTTTGGCTGTGTTGGGTCTTCGTTTCTGTGCGAGGGCTTTCTCTAGTTGTGGCAAGCGGGGGCCACTCTTCATCGCGGTGCGCAGGCCTCTCACTATCGTGGCCTCTCTTGTTGCGGAGCACAGGCTCCAGGCGCGCAGGCTCAGTAGTTGTGGCTCACGGGCCCAGTTGCTCCGCGGCATGTGGGATCTTCCCAGACCAGGGCTCGAACCCGCATCTCCTGCATTGGCAGGCAGATTCTCAACCACTGCGCCACCAGGGAAGCCCCCAAAGTGCAGGTTTAAGAGAGCTTCTGGGTTGGTGAACAGGTGGAGATCTGGGGAGAGTAACAAGCTTGGAGAGTGCAGGAAAGCTCCATGCCCTTTCTCCATACCTTGCCCTATGCATCTCTCCCATCTGGCTGTTCCTGAGTTAAATCCTTTTCTAATAAACTGGTGGTCCAGTATCTCTGAGTTCCGTGAGCTGCTCTAACAGATGAATCATACCCAAGAAGGGGGCTGTTGGAACCTCCAATTTATAGCAGGTGAGTCAGAAGCACAGGTGACAACCTGGGCTTGCAAGTGGCATTGGAAGTGGGGAGGCAGTCCTGTGGGACTGAGCCCTTACCCTGTGGAATGTGACGTTATCTCCAGGTAGATAGTGGCAGAATTGAGTTGAATTATAGGACACCCAACTGATGTCAGAGAACTGGGTGGGAAAATCCTTTTACCCCTACACTGGAAATGGTGCTAGAGTTATGACTCTCACCATTGGTGGTTTTCTGCACCAATAAGAGGCAATAAGAAACTGAGCCATCTGACAGCAGCCTCTCAGCCCTGACTGAGCTAAGAAGGTGGAGACTGCGAGTTCACCAGCCAAGGGTATTTGCAGCACTTGCCAGCAAAGTTCCACTTGGTTGACAATGTTGAACTTTACCAGAATCCTCTGATTCTCCCCCAAAGAGCAACAGTCAGGAAATTACCACAGCTTTTCTGTGCTCCCCAAAATGACTGACTGCAAAAATCCACCCTTCTCTGTATAGTTAGGCAAGACCCAGGTGTATCCCCCATTTTACTAAGACAAGGCCTGGCCAATGCTCTCTAAATTCCCATTCTTTGACTCTTAAATGGTGAGCTGAACTGTTTATCCCCACTGAGCAATCTGGATGAAATGCTTGCTAGCTTGAACAGACTTTAATCAGACACCTCTCCTTCCCCAGGCCCCTAAGCCTTCACCCATTTTTGACCATCCCAACGCTGTACAACTCCTCTTTTGTAGCCACTCCTCAGAATGTTAGCTGACCTCAGGGGAAGATATTCCCCCATCATCTGTCCTACACACCATCACTCATCCCATTTTCCCATATCCATTTTTTTCTAGTCTTGTTTACTCCTCCCTGAAAAAGAAAAGTCCATTTCTCATGACATTTGATACACTTGCAGATCTCCTGGCATATTTTCCGCATCATATTATTTCAATAACCCCCCTGCCCCTATTGCAAGAGTGCCCCTCCCCCATCACAACAGTCTTCCTCCCCTTATTGCAATGATCTTTTTGAATAAGTTTCTCCTTGCTGAAGTTCAGATTTGTTTTTATTTGACAGTATCCATCCAAGAACTAGCCTAGGGAATAAGGTGAGAGGTTTTTCTTCCTCCTAATGCCTCAAAGTCATAGAAGTCTTTTCCTCACATCTCTAATCCCACCCGTGGCAGGAGTGAGGGGAAAATGGAGAAAGTTTAAGAATGAATTACCTCAAAGACACTGACTTCAACCTCAAGATCCAGTTTAAATTAATGGATTGGACCAAGTTTTTAACTGATTTTTGCTAAAATTACTTTCCTTTTTTCCTTCTATACCCAGAAGATTATGAGAAGGATGTAAATAAAAGAGAAATGTTAGAGAATAAAATAAAAGACATATTCTGAATGTATATCTAAATAATATATGAAAAAATTTTTGAACGGCTACTGAAGGGGAACAGAATATGCCATCCAAAAATGTGCCACTTTGGCATGTGGATTATTTTGAGTGGAAGGCAATCAAGACCCTCCAGACTCAGGAAAATCTTTTACCTCTCCTGTAACTGCCTGAAAGGATTTAGATAGGGGGTCTGGCCTAGAAAGAGAACTATTACCAGAGATAACTTTTTAATCTGAAACACAGAGCTGCATGGCAGGGCAAACATCTGCTCTTCTTATTGTCCCATGAATTACCCTCTTCCTCTTTGAAGCCCCCATCCCAGTCCTCAGCTCAGGATAGCATAGAAACTTCAATTGCTTGACGGCCTTTTGGGTCTCATATCTTTGGGGCTCCTGTACATATGATATCAATTTTTTTTCTTATTAATCTGTCTTATGTCAATTTAATTACTAGACCAGCCAAAGAACCTAGAAGGGTAGAAGGGACATTTTTTTTTCTGCCCCTACAGTGTACATAAAAATCTTTGAACTTGAAAATTACTTTTTTTTTTTTTCCTGAGCCTATTTCTTATTTTACAAATCTTTTCCTGGATCCTTCAATGTAACATTTTATATATTTTATTTATTATACTGAGTTGTTTTCAAAAAATTTTTTATAGGTTTAAATGCCTTCTGCTGCTGAAACAACTGCCCAAGAAAAATGGGAAACATTTTGGAAAAAATGTCTTGGAAAAATGGGAAAAATGATGTCCCCTGTGAAAATAATTTTATTCATTTAAGGAAAAAGAGATAATGGAGGCTGGTCCATGTTGCTCCACTTCCAGCATCTCTCTCTTAAGATCTTATGTCCCAGTTTTAATATAATCTGGCCACATTACTTTTGTAGATAGCGACTTAATTTTGTGTATCTGGTTATTTTTATTTTTATTTTTTTGCTTATTTTCTTTTAGCAATGAGGCTGCTATATACTTCCTAGTAATGAAATTATTTCTAACTCTAAGTATTTTTACACAAACAAGAATCAGGGCAATTTTTTAGTTCACTGATTGGAAGATTTTTAGGACTGTATATGACATTTCCTAGAATTTCTTAGAATTACTAGAATTCAATTTTCCAAAAAAATAAAAGTGCATAAGCTGACTGTTTAATATATTCAAAACACTATTTACTCACCTAAGTTCTTTCTAAACCCTATAAAGTGTCCTTGGTCTACAGAAGTGCTCTTCATGCTTATTTTTGAATAATATGTATAAAGTAAGATGCAATGGCAGTGCTAAGCAACCTATTTACAGTAGGTTAAACTCTACTGAGAATATATATTTAAAAGTCCAATCCTGACAGGCATATATTATAGAGGTACAAATGTCAGGCATGAGATAATTCATGCTGGTAATTATATTAAAAGAGCAGGAAATAGAACACTGTTGTTACAGAGATTGTCGGGGGAAGCTTGATTTTTAACAGATTACATAGAAATACGAAACGACTTAGAATATTTAAAAATCTTCACAGGCAAAGGAAGCAAAGTGGGTGGTGAAAAAGAAGACTGGTTCTGATCGTAGAGGCTGGGAGACATCACGTTGAGACGAGGTGCGGTGTAGACCAATCCTTCTTCAGAAGCACTTGAAAATGTGCCTGCGAGGGTATAGAAATGACTCAATGAAAAGTAAAAGAGGACGATAGTAGAAGAGGAAGATATGTCCTTACCAGCAAAATGAAAGCATCTGGGGAATATTTGCACAAAGTAGAAGACATACTGTGTGTATCACACTAAATTGCAAATTTCACTGTCAGACATGGTTATGTTTGTCAATTCATTTTATGCAATGGATAGTTTGAAGAAAAAAAAAAACTTTTTCATGCATGACCCACTATTACTGAGGGGATATATAAAACCATGAAGCCCAAACAGCACAGCTCAAACTCTGATCTTTTCTGAAGATGATTTTTCCTCTACCTATTAATCTTTCTTAGAAATATCCACCTGGAGAGGAAAAATGCTTTTTCTTCTATCACAAAAGAGGCCAGCCTTTGAAATCCCATCTTTGTTCTTCACAATGTGGGCTTGTGTAATGTACAAAGAGTTCTCTCTGAAGTTCATAAACAAAAGAATGCCTTGCAGTACACAAGTTATCTGTTTAACTAAGAGAGATTTCTTCACCTCCTCTGTCCTGATTTAGAGTGTTTCAACATGCCACAAAACTAAGATCTAATCACTGCAACAATTGACTGAGGATTCCCACAGAGAGTTTAGGAAAGGAAATGAGAATCACACAATTTTTGGGGGCTTTGGGCCCCCAAAGCACATTGGAAATTGTTTAAAGATTACTTGTTTATTTTTTCTCTTTAAAAATACCAAAAATAAATTAGATTTTCAGTGAATGATATGCACCATTGTCAGAGATAATCTGTTTATGAGTTATTTGTTGCTATAAATATTTTTAAATGATGTAGAAAATGCATATTCCTCCAGGTAGTTGTACTATATAAACTAAAAACACTGATCAAAAGTAATTCTCTATATCAAAGGTATACATTTTTTTTTCTCTAACTATGGACAGAAATTTTAACTTCTGAGAAAGATATACGTTTACCATTATCCTAAAGTAAAAATACTGCATCTCTCCAGTTTAAAGCATTTTGTCCTCTGTAAACATTACCCTTTCCTGAGTTTTTTTTTTTTTAACTTGACCTTTGTCCTTTGGGAGATATCCTTCAATTATGAACATTCACTTCTTTCCTTGGCTGCAGTACTTATTCAGAATTGCGGATGTCCTAGGAAAGTCTTCCCCCACCCCCCTCCCCTTTAAAGAAAGTTAAGGAAAAATAATCTCCCAGAAGTATATGGGATCTTCAGAAAATGTGAGCAAAAATAAAGTGTCCAACATAGAAAGGACCCGTTCTGAAGTGTTACCTCTATTTCAGAATACTGCATCTGGCACAGCAGCTGTATAGGGAAATAAATGAGTAAGGTGCTAGGTTGCTTCTGGTGACTTGAGTTCAGTTACCATCACCTTCTGCTATTTTTTGGGGGGAAGCTGCATGCAGAGTGAAGTATGCATTGGGGAGGGGTTTGAGGCACCCAAGTTTCAGATGTTCATTAAAAGCCACATGACCTTGATTTTTCTCTCTAGAACATAGTTTTTAATATTTATAAAACAAAGCAGTTGAATCAGATGATACTACTGTTTTTGTCTTTTTAAAAAATTTCTATGACTCTGTCATTCAACAAGAAAATTAGATACCCCTGAAAAGAGGAATGAGGACAGAGTAACACAAAAAGCCCCACAATTGGTCTGGGCCCCAAATAAATGTATAGATACTTAACGTACAGAAGGAATTTTCTGCAAATGTGTTACATAATAGTCACATAAAGGTAGTCATTACATACTTGGTTGCTGCTGTTGTTGTTGTTTTAATCTCTGCCATTTCGATGGTTACTACTGGCCTAAAAAGTATTTTTTCAAAAATTGTAATGTGACCTACTGTCGCACCTTTACAAATTTTTGACTTTTCACAATGATTGCAGGAGAAAATATTTCAACATCTTTTTTCAGTACAGTTGGATAATTATATCCGTCACTAAGGCAAAAATAAAAAAAGGGATATGAAATATTAAGTTATTTCAAAAGAGTCCTCATGAAAATATAAAGCTCTGTTGTTGCAGGAAAATGGGGTGCGAGAGGATGGTCATGTCCCAGGTCTCAGGTGAGTCCCTGGGACAGGTTGCCAAGTGAGGGTCCGTAGCTTCAGAAAGAAAAGAATTCAAAAGTGAGCCATAGTAAATTGAAAACAGGTTTATTCAGAGAGATACAAATTCTATAGGCAGAATGGGGTCCCTCTCAAAAGGCGAGAGCAGCCCCAGGGAATGGGGTCATCTTGGAAAGTGAGATCAGCGCTGGGAGAAACACACTCCACAGACAGAATGTAGGCCATCTGGGAAAGTGATAGACGCCCTGAATTATGGGGTGGTTAGTTATTCTGGGCCAGGTAATTTCACAGGCTAATAAATGAGAGGATTGTTCCAACTATTTTGGGGATGCGGTGGGAATTTCCAGGAGTTGGGCCACCACTCACTTTTTGGCCTTTTATGGTTGACCTTGGAACTGTCATGGCACCTGTGGGTGTGTCATTTAGCATGCTAATGTATCACAATGAGTGTATAACAAGGCTCAAGGTCTACTGGAAGTCGAATCTTCCACCATCTTGGGTCTAATCGGTTGTAACCAGTTTTTATCGTATCCTCAAAGGCTATGTCATTCTTTTAAAGGTTGTGCCCTGCCCCATTTGTTCCTGTCTCACTATGAAATGTATATCCAAAGATTAACTTATAAATGGTGTTTAACATATAGTTTACTTAATTTATGTCAGGCAAATTCTTAAATGTATTTAATAATATGCCACCAAAATTTTCTTTGTTGGTTTAAAGTTTAAGTCAGTTCAACATACAATTTAAATGAACAATAAATTTCAGTATGCTTTAAAATTTTTTAGCAATATGAAATTTTTTTTTAAACATCTTTATTGGAGTATAATTCCTTTACAATGTTGTGTTAGTTTCTGCTGTATAACAAAGTGAATCAGGTATATGTATACATATATCCCCATATCCCCTCCCTCTTGCTTCTTCCTCCCACCCTCCCTATCCCACCTCTCTAGGTGGTCACAGAGCACCGAGATGATCTCCCTGTGCTATGCAACTGCTTCCCACTAGCTATCTATTTTACATTTGGTAGTGTATATATGTCAATGCCACTCTCTCACTTCGTCCCAGCTTAACCTTCCCCCTCCCTGTGCCCTCAAGTCCATTCTCTACATCTGTGTCTTTATTCCTGTCCTGCCCCTAGGTTCTTCAGAACCATTTTTTTTAAGATTCCATGTATATGTGTTAGCATACGGTATTTGTTTTTCTCTTTCTGACTTACTTCACTCTGTATGACAGACTCTAGGTCCATCCACCTCACTACAAAGAACTCAATTTTGTTTCCTTTTATGGCTGAGTAATATTCCATTGTATATGTGTGCCACATCTTCTTTATCTATTCATCTGTCGATGGACACTTAGGTTGCTTCCATGTCCTGGCTATTGTAAATAGAGCTGCAATGAACATTGTGGTACATGACCCTTTTTGAATTATGGTTTTCTCAGGGTATATGCCCCATAGTGGGATTGCTGGGTCATATGGTAGTTCTATTTTTAGTTTTTTAAGGAACCTCCATACTGTTCTCCATAGTGGCTGTACCTATTTACATTCCCACCAACAGTGCAAGAGGGTTCCCTTTTCTTCATATCCTCTCCAGCGTTTATTGTTTGTAGATTTTTTGATGATGGCCATTCTGACCAGTTTGAGGTGACACCCCATTGTAGTTTTGATTTACATTTCTCTAATGATTAGTGATGTTGAGCATCCTTTCATGTATTTGTCGGCAATCTGTATATCTTCTTTGGAGAAATGTCTATTTAGGTCTTCTGCCCATTTTTGGATTGGGTTGTTTGTTTTTTTGAAATTGAGCTCCATGAGCTGCTTGTAAATTTTGGAGATTAATCCTTTGTCAGTTACTTCATTTGCAAATATTTTCACCCATTCTGAGAGTTGTCTTTTCATCTTGTTTATGCTTTCTTTTGTTGTGCAAAAGCTTTTAAGTTTCATTAGATCCCATCTGTTTATTTTCATTTTTATTTCCATTTCTCTAGGAGGTGGGTCAAAAAGGATCTTGCTGTGATTTATGTCATAGAGTGTTCTGCCTATGTTTTCCTCTAAGAGTTTTATAGTGTCTGGCCTTACATTTAGGTCTTTAATCCATTTTGAGTTTATTTTTGTGTATGGTGTTAGGGAGTATTCTAATTTCATTCTTTTACATGTAGCCATCCAGTTTTCCCAGCACCACTTATTGAAGAGGCTGTCTTTTCTTCATTGTATATTCTTGCCTCCTTTATCAAAAATAAGGTGACCATATGTGTGTGGGTTTATCTCTGGGAGCAATATGAAATTAATGCGATGAATTATGATTAAGGAAGTAGTAGTTTTGGAATGGAAGAGTGAGTAATGCAGTGAACCTTACTCCCAACAAAACAACCTTTTAACTGGAGAAAATTATAAAACAAAACAAAACAATAATTTAAAGTCTCTGGAAATTGTTTTAAGGCCATAAAGCAAAGGGAACAACACTTGTTCAAGAAAGTCTAAATCTCAACAATAGCAGGAGACTATGGCATTTATGCCATGACCTATTCCTTTTTCCCCCTCCCAGCTCCATGTATAGAAACTCTACCCCTGTCCTCTACCCCAGGAGGGTACAGACATTAAGATGGGAACTCCTTCCTTCAGTTTCATTTGAGAGCTATGGTTTCACCTCAGAAGAGGTAGGTAGTAGGAATTTCTCATCTCAAGTCCTGTTTTGCTGAAGCTCTATTCAAAACAGGCATAACTCAGAAGATTGAGGCCCCCTGTCCCTACTCAGGCCCTAATTGTAGCATGCAAGCTCCACTCTAGATATGATAAACTAAAAAAACTGGGCACAGTTTTCTCAGCTCCAGCTTGCTTATAGGGCAGAGTTTCCATGCAGGGAAGGGCAAGCCAAGAAGGTCAGGTGTTACTAACTGCCTGCAGTATCAGCTGTTCGAGCTGGGATGTCGCTCTAGAAGTGGGCCATTGGCTCACCTCCGACTCCTGTGCAGACCTGCAAAGATTCTGAGCAAGGGAAGAGGAAGGCCATAATAATTTAGAGATCCACAGCTCTGCCTGAAGGGGCTGACTTTATTTTTAACAGAGCTCAGAGAATTCCATTACTAAGGTTGTTGTCAAAACCCATGAAGACCTTAGAGGGAAGCAATTAAGATAGGACCCTGATACTAGTAGCAACAAGTGACATGGAAGAGGAACCAGAAATTTAAAAGAACCCAGGGACAATATTGTCTTTACCAGACTTCTTTGGAGTAACAGTCAACCATGGGGGTTGGGAATGTTGTGTGCATGTGCTAGGCTGCACCAGATCATCAGAAGCAATCAGAACTGGACATGGGGTAGATTTGAAAAGCACTTCCCAAGCCACACAAAGATCCATCAACAAAAGGCAGAAGCCTCATTGGCACAAGAGACGTCAGTGCAATTCTGACAAAACACTGGCTGAATAATAAGCTACTCTGACTCATGGACATATCTTAGGAAACCAGGGTTAAAAATAAAATCACACACATTCCTGGCAGAGTGAAAGTCTATGTGCATGCCTTAGGCTGTGTCCTCTTAGGAATGATCAGAGAGGAAAAATCTAAATGATTAGTTACTAGATGAACATGGGACAAGATCATAAACTTCTTAAATTGTGATAGCATCCTCTATGCCAGACACATATCTAACAGTAAAAACTGTAAAGGACAAAAATCTAACTGGCTAAAGATGTTTAAACATGATCTTTGACCAAACAAGTGGCTTAACTGACTTAGATGTGACCACTAGGTATCTAAAAGACCACTAGACTAAAAGATAAAAACAAGAAAAAAAAATTACAAGAGCCATCAGATGCTGTATATTATGGGGAAAATAGACGCTACAGAGATAGTTCAGTCAAGTTACTAAACAAACACATGACCAAGGAAGCAACAGCAACACCATATCAAACCACCCAAGGAGGGGGATGGTCAATGAAAAATTGAGACATATAAAGAACAGCAAACAGGAAAGTGTGAATCATACACAAAAAGAAAGAAGAAAAATATAGGCAATAGAAACTCTTTGAAGAAGCCCACATGTTGGACTTATCAGATAAAGTTTTTAAAAGCAGCCACTATAAATATGTTCAAAGAATTAAAGATAAGAATGCCCCATCAAATAAAAAATATCAGTAAAGAGATAGAAATTATAAGTAAGAACCGAGTTGAAAGTCTGGAGTTGAAAATTATAGTAATTAGAATTAAAAAATTACTAGAGGGGCTCAACAGTAAATTTGAGCTGGCAGAAAAAAGAATCAGGCACACCAAAGATAGATTAATAAAGATTATGCAATATGGTGAAGAGAAAAAAGAAAGAATGAAAGTAAACAGAGCCTGAGAGAAGTGTTTAAAATCATTAAGCACATCAACGTATGTATAATGGGAGTACCAGCATTGGAGAGAAAGAAAGGGACATGAAAAATATTTATGACATAATATTCAAAGACATAATCACTGAAAAATTTTCCCAAATCTGATGAAAAATGTCAATCTACAAATCTAAAAATCTCAACACACTGCAAGTGTTGATGTAAAAAGATTCACATTCAGACACATCATAGTTAAATTGTTGAAAATCAGGAACAAAGAAAAAAATCTTGAAACCAGGAAGAGAAAATGGCTTGTAACAAGAAAACCCCAATATGAGTAACGGCTGACTTCTCATAAAAAACAAAGAACCCCACAAGGCAGTAGAATGACATATTCAAAGTGCTACAGAAGAAAAAAAAAACTGAAAAAATAATTAAATAGCCCTCTATATTAATATAAAATGAGCATATACACATCATAATATTAATATTTTTCATAAATAAATAGAATAGGCCACAAGGGAGATATGCACCAGAAGATGATAGAAGCAAAGTGAGAAATAGTAATGATGAAGTAGATGAGAACAGAAAACAAAATCCCTCCTACACTCTGCCACACATGTGGCACCACCAAATACAGCTGTTGATTCCTCTCCCACATGAGCAGAGAAAGAGAAGTTACTTATGAGTGGTTGCATAGAGTCCACCTTAAAAATCACAATGGCTTTGAGCATGACAGAAGCCCTTCAATGACATGATCCCTGATTTATACATCTGTAAAGAGGATAAGTGGTAGGTAAAGAGTTTACCACCCTAGGAGAAAGCACATATTCTCACACACACACAAACACACACACACATTTTTACTTTGTTTTTTGCTTTGTTTTGCATAGCTTTAAGGATATCACAGAGTTCCCCCAAACCAATTATTAAACCCAGGGAGATCCATGTAACCCACCTTTAGAATCCCTGCTTTGCATACTGGAGAGGTAGGAAAACCTAACGATCCACAGGCATAGAAGGGTTGTGTTTCCATGGTTTCAGTTGGCAAGTTTAAGTGGCTTTGGGGGTAATATTATCTATAAGGAAGTGGCAATATGAAGTAAAGAACTAGGTGGGCATTGTAGATGAACACACTGGAAAGTGGACCATGGGCTGGGAGCTGCAGCGTAGTAGAGTAGAAAGAACAGAGTCGATCTAGATTAGATCCTGTTGACCATTTATTACTTAGTAGTTGTTAATCACAGTTAATTTAACTTCTCCAGAAAACGTGAGAAAATATTATCTACGCCATATTTTTGCTATGAGTGGTAAATGAAATTATATATGTATAGCAGGTACTACAGTGTCTGGTGCTAGTCTATCTACAGTTTATGATTGTTTTGTGGGAAAAAAAGAAATTATATTTAAGAGTAGAAGCGTAAATACAAGAGCTTGAGGTCCAGCCATAGAATTACAAACGACAATTAGAGGCTATTTCTGAGATTACATAAAGGGAGAAAACACAGCCATTTCTTGATGAAAAATTAACCAGTCGATCTAAGAAAGAAATGGAAAATTTTATTCAAGCCAAATTTGAGGATTATAACCCAGGGAAAGCATCTCAGAAAGCTCTGAGAACTGTTCCACCCATTAGAAGTCAAGGCACAGTTATGTAAGTTTATTTTGAGACAAAGAGCTGTACATCAAATGACGTATTATTGACAGTTTACATAATCCAGATATAAAAGCACTATGTGACCCCTTAAGAGATCAAGAAGGAATGTTATCTTTAAGGACTTGTCTTACTGATGCTAGGAGAATGTTGCTTTTTATGGTTGAGCAGGTATTTCTACCATTGGGGAGGTTTGGTCGGTGCAAAATGCAGATACACAAAGCACAGTGCGGGGAGAGAGGAGGCCAAAAGGCAGAGAAAATTTTTTGTTTAAATTTTTCTTGTCTTGCCATAAAATATTAATTTTATTTCACACATCCAAAGAGAAGTTGGAGTAATAGATCTTAGGGTACTAATAGCAAGATTGTCTTTATTAGGACTGATCTGAGACATTGACTCCTTTCATGTGTCATGGAAGGGTGAGGGCTTGGATTTACCTGAAGCTGAAGCTGAGTTCATTGGTGAGGGTACTTTTCACCCCACACCTACCAAGGGCTGGGCTGCACAGAATTGAAACCATGTAATTTCTGATCATCACTGATGGACAGGCTGTGGTTTCCTAAATCGAGGATAAGAATGAATCTATTACCTGGAACTTGTGGCTCAGATGACAGCAGATTTGTTTCTTTATGCTTTATTTACCTTAATTTCGATACATACAGGGATTTGGAAAGAGTTTTGAAGAGAGCAGAAGTGATTAATGGAATCAACCCACTGAATTACAAAAAAAAAAAAAGCAGGAACGGAAAATGTACTGTTTAGTTAAGCATCAGTTGTCTAGAGGTATAGTAGTCTCAAGTACTTGAAAGGTGAATATAATATGCCGTCCTTTATATGCAAATCTGCAACTACTGGCCCATCACTAGTAGAACTACTGGCCCATCACTAGTAGAACTTAAAATTCTTTTTCTCAGCAGTGAGAATAGCTTTAACAATTTTAAACACTCTCCTTTATTCAATCCCTCTTATGATCAATAGGACTCACGTAATGGGCCAGGATTAGTGATGTGCTTATAGATAGAAAAAAAGCTAAACTGTCCAACTTTAATAGAAACTTAAGACTTGATTTTATACTATTGAAGGGTTTTTTTTCCCCCATACCAACCACTTCTCTGATTCTCTGACACACCAACAGGGTGTCCAACAATTCAATTCAAATCTGACACAATCTACCTGGATTTAGCATCAGATCCCACAGGTTAAAGGGGTTCAAGTCCCACACTTCAGACACCAGTAACAAGCCCTGGGCCATCCTTACTTCTGACTTAATGGCTATAAATCAGGAGGTTCCCACAACCCCCTCCTTAGATGAGGGGAAGTACTTGCTAGACTAATACTGCTGCCTACACTCTAGACCAGCACAGTGGCCAACCCTAATATCCCTTCCAAAGATGTAAATGTTTGGGCATAAATGGAAAAAGGAAAGAAGAGTAGCCAAGGATAAAGGAATGAGATGGTTCTGTCGCTGACTCCGGGCTCTTTCTTCAGTCTTGAGGCTGGGCAGGTACAGGGCTTGCAGGCCTGCCAGGGGCAACCCATCATTTAGTAAAAACTGAAACACTGTGGCAAGCAGCAAGCAATGCAGCCCACAGAACTGATGTTTTACCTTTTTCAGTCAAAGTGATGGCCTTCTAAACAGGATGCTGTCCGTTCACTTTTGGGCTACCATCCATAAACCAGGCACCTCTTTGTTGGTCAGTTGATTGCTGTTTATAGGACGCTGTCCAAGTGACAATAGAATCCAGCAGCTCTTCACGCAGTTACAAATTCAGTCCTGGGGAAAGAGCTCCCTACTCACGGGTGTCTCCTTGGATTACCTTAGTATAAAGATCTTATATACAGTCATCCCTGGGTATCCACGGAGGATGGGTTCAAGAACACCCACAGATATCAAAATCTGAGGATGCTCAAGTCTTATATAAAATGGTGTAATATTTACGTATAACTTATGCATATCCTTCTGTACACTTTGTCATCTCTAGATTACTTGTAATACCTAATACAATGTAAATGCTATGTATATAGTTGCCATATGGCAAATTCAAATTTTGCTTTTTGGAACATTCTGGATTCTTTTTCTAATATTTTCCATCCATGCTTGGTTGAATCTGTGGATGTGGAATCTAAAGCTATGGAGGGCCAACTGTAAATCATTTCCATTTCATTATTAAACTCTTCTGGACACTGTCCTCCCCATTAGAACATTTATCCAACATTACCCAAGACATGGGTGTTTCAGGTTTCAAGATTATTTTATGTCCTTCAATCATAGGAACAGTTATAACTAATTTCTGATACCAACTGGTAATTGCTCCTCAAATGAACATTTCTGACGTCCCAGTAGTCATTGCAAGGAGGCACTCACACGTTTTGCCATAAGCCCTAGTATACACTCAATACAGGGGTATCTCAGAGAATTTGTCCATACCAGCAATCCAGTTTCTATTCTGTGCTTTTTGGGCTCAGCCAATCTTACTGATTCCCATTTAGCATGTCCAATTAATATTGCTTGAAGGGTTGATTTACATGGCTTGTGTTTTACAGTACTAGATAAGGGAAATGTTCCCAGTCAGATATGATGTCTGTCCTAATAATGCATTCGTGTGAAAGAGCTACAACCATTTCAAATAAAGCCTATTCAAATTTACCAACTCTTCTCCCAAATTTCACCTTAATCCCATTAACCCTTACATTTGTAACTGTAGCCTTCGTCAGGCCTTCATTAACAGTTTTTGGTTTTATAATACTAGGTAAATGAGGCATTCCGCAGTCAGACATAATATCCATAGACATCCATTCTCATAAAACATTCAGGTAAAGGAGATACAGCCTCTTCACACAGAAACTGTTTAAACGTTCTAATTTTCTTCCAGACCTCCACCTTAATCCTACTAGCTCTTATATTTCTATATTTGCTAAATCTAATTGAAGTCCATGTTAGTGTTTCACCAGTGGGTTTTGGTACCACAGTGCAAATGGTTCCTATGTCAAGAAATCCCAGAAACTTCTTCCTACCCCTTGACCATTATAACCACGTAAGTACAAAAGGATTTGTTGTCTCCAGCAGGGTTTCTAGCTGAGGGACCAGAGTCCTTTTGTCTATCATTATCTTGATTAATCGGCCCAATTATGGCATCAAGTATTTCCAGGGCCAGTTTCTCATTGAAATATTTGCCTTCTCATTTTTTTAATTCCTCCAAACGAGGGCACATAGAGTAGACTTATTTGGGGCCTTTTAATATTGGGAGATCAGAAGGGACTTTCTTTGGTCCACTTAACTTTCAATAGTGGTGTATTAAGACCTTTGTTTCAATAACATCAATGTTCATTTTATTCATCCCATTTTTAAATAACCATCTAAATATTCCCACCCTTCTGCAAGAGGCTTCTTGACTCTCTCCTTTCTCTTCCTCATTTTTTCACCCCTGTCAATGTTTCCTTTATTCACTCCATTTCTTAGTAACCCTTTAAAAATTTCCACCCTGTTAGGACAAGTCCCTTGACTCTCACCAAGAGAAATCTGTGCTTGGTCTAGCATCAAGGTCCAACTCAGCATTTTCATTCATTTTAGCTATTACAGATAATAATAACCAACAATAGATTATATGTTTGGCATGCTTCTTATTATTTTACATTTCCTTAGTTATCCAGTGACTGAAGTCCTCGGAAGTCAGGTCTACAACCATTTCTAAATACCACTAGTAACTTTTACCTTTAGTAAGTGATCGCAATGCAGCTGAAGTTTCATACCTTGGGTGACTAAGTAGCCATCCAGGGATTAAAGATTCCTCATCCGCTACCCTTTTATTCTTTCTCTTCACAAACCACATGTTTCTCTGAGCCAGGGCTGTTCTAGAAAATTCCATTTTTTTCTAACACCAAAAGAGAGTTTCTTGTTCTTGACACCAAATACATGGTATCTTTTCCAACACCACTTATTTAATTTTCCAGACACTGACTGTGTGTTCAACAATTGAGATGAATTCTGACACTATCTACCTGGAGTTGGCATCAGATCTCACAAGCTAAGGAGCTCAGTCCCACAAGGCAGCTCCAGTTCCAGATGTCAGTCACAAGTCTCAGGCCATTCATACTTCTGACCCACCAACTGTAAATCAGGTTCAACCTCTTCAGGTTCACAGAACTCAGGAAAACACTTTACTTACATTTTCCAGTCTGTTTTTAAGGCTAAACCTCAGAAATGGCCAAAGTGACAGTGATGCAGAGGGCAAAGTAGGGGAAGAGGGATCATGGAGCTTCTGTGCCCTCTCCAGGTGTGCCATCCTCTCAGCCCCTCCATGTGTTCATGAACCTGGAAGATTTCAAACCCCATCATTTAGATATTTTTATGGAGATTTCATTGGCTATCGGTGATTGACTCAATCTCTAGTTTCTTCTCCCCAAGCTTCCAATCAAGGCATGATCTTTCTGGCAACCAGCCCCCATCCTGAAGCTATCTAGGGTCCCATTCACCAAGAGTTGCCTCCTTTTAACAAAAGGCCTTTATCATCCTTATCACTTAGGAAATTCCAAGCTTTTTAGGAGCTTGGTTTTAGGAGACAGGAAGGGGACAAACATCAAATATCTTTATCTAATACCACAGCTACATACCAAACCATCAAAATAGCTTATCACAAACAAAGTGAAACACTGAGCCACCAATAAATGTACTTACACACACACACACACACACACACACACACACATAATATACTGTTATAGCTCCTGACCAAGTATTCAAAACTGTGTATTTCTTCTCCTCTGCTTCGTCTTGACCAAACTTTATTCAGGCTTCTCTTTCCCCACAGTTCCCTGAACTTTAGTTTGTCCCCATCCCTGAGTCAAAGGCTAAGATGCAGAATATGTACTCCCCCCCAATCCCCAAATCAGCAGGCCCAGCAGACACATTTCCTGTCAGACCTTTCAACCAAAAAAATTGCACAACCTGGCCCTAGATAGTTAAGGTGCATATCAAAAGGATGATTTCAATGAGCCCAGTCAGACGCTTGGATCTTCCCATACGTAGAAGAGCACTAAATTTATTAACTTGAGATGTCTGGTTTTCTTTAACAGTAATCTTCTGAATAAAAAGATTAAAAGAAACTACCTGTTTTTGTTTTGTTTTGTTTTTTGTTTTCTTTGAGTGTGCAAAAACTCCTACATATTCTGGCTCTTCCCTTACCTCTTTGGAACAGTCCCTCAGAGCTATCTGAGAGGCTGTATCCCAGGCTTAAGTCCTCAGTATGTCCACCAAATAAAACATAATTCTCAGTTTTTAGTTTGTGCATTTTTTTCAGTCAACAGATTACATCTATTATGCTATTTACACACTCCTTGTTTGTCCAACTTCCTCTTAAAAGTTTCTTTTAAGCTCTGCTTACCTCTCTCTATAAAAGAAAAGCCTTTTTGTGTTTGATTTTGAGGCACTTGCAGGTTTCTGAGCGCCAAGGTTTCCCCCTATTGTATTAGTCTTTTTGAATAAGGTCTCTCCTTATCTATGCCTGGATTTGTTTTTATTTGAAGCAAAGTGTTAATAATACTACAATTACATCAGTTGTCAATATCAGCATCAAGTTTACCTAGACAAAAAGAAAAGAAGAAGTAAACAATTCTGTCATGAACTTGGACAATGCAAAGCAGGTAATCTGGATAATTTTATGAATTTATAAAAGTGCTTTTTTAAAGTTGCTTTTTATAAACTAAGTTATAAAGGGAAAGAAAGGTAAAAACACATCATTTAAAAATTAACATTTGGCTGCATACCAAGGAAAATTTTCTTAAAATTATAAGTTACTTCATTTTTGTGAGCTCTTAAGTAAAATTATATTATTTTTATTTCATTTGTATCTCATTTGTTTAAACCTAACTAGGCATCATACAGCTCAATCTTTAAAAATGAAAAAACAAAACTCAGCTACTTTAATTTTCATTAGAGAATAAAGATAGGAACGCTTCACAAATTTGTCTGTCATCTTTGATCAGGGTCCATGTTAGTCTCCTCTAGTGTTTTCATTCTAATTTTACAGTATGTACTCCCAAAACAAGCATCTGATCTTTTTTTTTAATAGGAGGCTGTCTGGAATCAATATACCCCATGTTTCAAGGGCTATGTATATGAGAGGTCTATAGACCAAGGAGGGCTAGGGATTCTCCTCTTAAAAATAATAATGCTAAGCATTACCCCCATACAGCCATCATATTACAAAAAAAAGCATTACTTATTTCATAAAAGATGAGATTTTGCCACTGAAGGTTTGTGTGATGAAACAATATGGTGGAAGAGGATATTGACATTTTAGATGGATTTTAGTTGTGTAAATAGATTTAGCTACTTCATATGAGGTAATATTCTTTGCTAACTAAATTAATATTAGTAAGTTGATTATTTAAAAATTAAATATGTCAACTAAACAAATATTTTTTCTGATAATAAGTGTTTATTGAAGGACAACAGGAAATTTTAGACAAAACTTAAAAGTACAAAGGCAATAAAAAACTGTTAGTTTTTTCTATTGTTTTGCTTTTATTAGTTTTTTCTTTAAAACAATTTTGTCCAAGTAAAAATGCTCCACTAGATGAGAACTCTATATTGTCACTTTCTGACTTTCTGACTAAAACCATTGTGTATTATTTGTATCAAACCAATGATTTCATAACACCAGAAAAACTTGAATGCTCATTGCTGATGAACAAATAATTATAAAAACATTATATTCATTCATGTGTCTTTGATTCCACTGCATAGCTAAATAGGAAGCATAAACAATGAACAGAAAAGAAAGTTATATAAACTTTACAAATGATCAGTTAATAAATTCAAGCATAAAACAAATACACCAAAAATCAACCTCATTACATAAATATTTCTCATATGACAAGGCCAGTAATTTTCTCACTTTTTCTAAATGGACTTTCTGTCATGTGGAACTTTTCCAGCTCATTTACATTCATGACCTCACCACTGCCAGTAATTCACATATTATTGCTAAATCAAATATTTATTTTATTTTAAAATTATAACCAGAAATAATTTAAGGAATAATATTTGTCTTGTGTTTTCCTTTCTTATTTTTTGAAAACAACACTAGACATGTGAAAAACCACTGAAGCTTCTTAAATGAAAGTTAAATATGAAGTTAAGCTCTCCAAAAATGTATTAGTGAGTCTGTGAAACGTTTATAGAAATCACACATCTTGGTTTGACCTTCATTCTAAATTTCTAACTTCGTTTAACAATAGGATCGACTCTTCTGCATGTGAAGTTATACTGTTATAAACCACCTGTATTTCTATAAATTGTAAAATATGTAAAGATATATGCACACATTATCATTGCAGCATTATTTACAATAGCCAAGATATGGAAGCAAACCAAGTGTCTGTTGATGTGCTTTTATGTATTTCTAGTTGTCTGCAGTGAACATGTATTCCTTGTAAAATTAGAAAGAAAATGATAAATGTCATTGAAAATGAAAAATATATATATAAAAAGAAGTTGGGAGCCTATGAAAA
The DNA here is from genome assembly GCF_009873245.2 of Balaenoptera musculus. Lineage (NCBI taxonomy): Eukaryota > Metazoa > Chordata > Mammalia > Artiodactyla > Balaenopteridae > Balaenoptera > Balaenoptera musculus. The sequence goes on from NC_045788.1 coordinate 121,148,339, forward strand.
GCCCCAAGAGAGACCCCTGGTGAATGAGGCAGGAAGTCTCCCAACTTCACTGCACATTCTCTGACAGTGAGAAGGATACTGACTATTTTTAAGAGCTGGAGGAGGTAACTTTGATAATTCTACTAATTACACCCACCAGTACAATTTATAAGCACCTTCTGTATACCAGATGAGTACTCATATTGACTCTAATTCACTAAATGAACCTGTGAATTAGGTGATCTTCTTCTTCTTTTTCTTCTTCTTCTTCTTATTACTGAATGTTATAGATAAGAAAAATAGAAACGGACTCAAATTGATCTTTTTACATATTTAACTTTGGAGAAAAAATACAGATAGTCAAGTAATAATGGAAAAAACAAAGGCTTTCAAACAGACAAACATGGGGTCAAATTCTATAATTATACGGCTTTCAGTATTCATTCCAAAATATTTATATGAGATAAGATGCAAATTGAAATGTGCTAGGATAACTAAGTATTTCCAGATTTGGTGATATGTCTCTAAAGCTTAGTCTGAAGTAGTATTCATGTAAATGAATCTTCAAAAAATATGTAAAGTGAAGGAATTTGCTTGTAGATATAGATATATTACACTGTCACTTTTAAACTAAATTAAATGGTGCCTGTTTTGTTCAGTTAATTCACTGGGTTATGTGGATCAATCAGTTATCCCCAGTTAATTCAAGGAGTCCTACAGAAAGGTACCATCTGTCCTTCACTTTGCAGAGAAAACTTGAGCTTAAGCTGGCTCTCTGATTAGGAGACAGTAAAAGTGTATAAATAAAAGATAAACATTTTTTCATTTAACCTTAATTCTGGACTCAACAGTGTTCTCTCATAATGCCATAATGTCAGGATTAGCAATGAACTTGGTTTAACTAGGAATTGTTTTCAAGTGTAAGTTAGACCCATAATACTCAAAAGATAGTTCCTCAAGAACATCAGCAACAGCTGGAACAGTATTAAAACCTCAAAATTTCACATTAAAACTTATTAAAATTCCTCCTCCCAAAATTACAGACTTGGAATTCACATTTTAACAAGATCCTCATGTCATTCACATACACACTGAAGTTTGAGAAGCACCAGATTATGTGACCCTCATAGGTATGCTTTTAATGGGATCCTCTCATCAAATATGTAATTTGAAAAGAAAGTGCTTTAAAGTCTTTCCCAGTCCTAGACTCAATGGGATTCTCTGAAACGGTAAAGGAAACAAGTCTTAAAGTTCCACCTCTCTTGTTTGAGGGAAAAAATTGTGTAACTCACTTGTTTTTCTTTATTGGCATTTTGTCTAAAAAAATCAAATTAAAACGTATAAAAGGAATTCTTCATTTTCTGTCATCTCCAAAGTGTAAATCAAATCTTGGGGACAGGCAACAAAAACCACTTAAATAACAGACAATCAGTTTAGTCAGATACACTTTGCCTTTAATATCAAAAATATAAATCAACCAACTTCTCTACCATGCAGTGAATTTCAAAATCAATGAATTTTTGTCAACATTGGCTCACAGTGAACACTCTCATACCTCTTCCTGTTTCTCCATTCCCTATGCTATTATCCTGCTTCAAACCACAATCATTTATCACCTGAATTTCCACAATACTGTACTTCATAACTAGTTCCTGAATTTTCACATTTGTTCCCTGGGATCTGTTGTGGATATTGTAGCCATCGTAAAATTTCTGAAGTAGAGAACAGATTGTTATCACTTTGCTTAAAACCTTTCCAGTGTTTTCATTTTTAGGAAGAAGTTCAAACTTTTTAATAGCCTACAGTGACTATCCCTAGTGATCAAAACCCTGTTCTACTTTCTCCTCCTTTCTCCTCGTGTTCCACACGCCACCCTCCAAACATATTGAATTCTTGTCACTTTCCCAAGTATCTTCTCAGCTTTGGTTTTGAGTATTTAACACTTTCCTTTCCTCAGTCTATATATAGCACATAGTTTCATTTCTTCTCATCCTAAGTGCCACTTCAACTGGGGAGCCAGCCCATCCTAATATCACCAAAATACCTCTCCTGTGGATTCCCATAGTGCCCTGTACTTCTCTAACTTTGCACATATTATATTAAATAACTCAATTACTTATAGCAGTTTTTAAAGTATCATTTTAAACTTCTTACAGCAAATTACCTCTAAGAAATAAAACTGACATTTTTTGCTAAAAACTTATTTGATATAGGTGATTATATAAGGCAAAAAAAATAGAAATCAGCTAAACTACATTGATAGGAAATGAACAGGAATTTGGAGGCTGGATTAAACACCAAAAGAGGGCAAAATATAAAAATGAAAATAGCCTAAGAATCATTGTCTGGAGCTAGACTTTGGATATTTTCAGGGTGATCAAAATAATTGATATAAAACAATTCTTAATAAAGAATAAAGTTCTTGCTAAGTAATAATAAAAAAATTTAAATATTCACTTGTAAGTTTTGTGGAGCAAAAGACTTTTTTGTTTCAAAACTTCTAATATATGCTACATCCACTGATGAGAACTGTATTTTACAATTGCATTTGTGAGAGGCTAAGAGGAAACAGTTGTAAAAGTGAGATGTATAACTCAGCAGAAGGAACTTGGAAGCAGAAATGGGGACAAGAATTTAAGAAAGAGACAACTCATACAGTACCTGGAAAAGAAGAACAGAGTGTTAAGACATATCTTAGGAAACACATACAAATTTCATTAAATCTCAGAAAAACAGTATAATCTCAGCTGATAATCTGATTCAATCATAGCTGTATTCCCTAATAGGTTTGTTTTCAGACGTAATTTTAGTTGACATTTAGTACCTTTTTTTTTTTGGATTCTGAAAACTGTACAACAAATACTGTAAAATAAATAGATGAGTAGCTTCACATTTAAAGAGAATTTGATTTTTAAGAGAATGATTTATCCACAAACCCTATCATTCCTAAGATTAGTGACATCAAAATTTCCTTCCAGCTCAAAAAAAAAAAAAAAAAAAAACTCAAAATTTTGCCCATGAAAAATGAAAATGTTTATCGTATTTAGAAAAGAAAAGGTATCTAAGTTATTAATGGGCTTTGTTCTTGTAGTTCTGATATTATATGTGTCAGAGTTACCTAAAAGGTATAAATGACCACTAGAATTTAAGCTCCCACAGGGAAAGGATTTTGTAGCTTCCTCACTGCTATATCCTCTGCTAGGTGAATGCTAGGTGAAGTATAGTGATTTAATAAAAATTATTAAATGAATGTGTAAAGAATTAACCTTCCTAGCCCAACCAGTTGTAGGGTTTTCATTAGATGATCACTAGGAGAAGTGGGAAAAAAATTTGAGAAAACCTTCTAAAAGAACTGGGAAGGGGCTTCCCTGGTGGCGCAGTGGTTGAGAATCTGCATTCCAGTGCAGGAGACACGGGTTCGAGCCCTGGTCTGGGAGGATCCCGCATGCCGCGGAGCAACTAGGCCCGTGAGCCACCATTACTGAGCCTGCGCGTCTGGAGCCTGTGCTCCGCAACAAGAGAGGCCGCGATAGTGAGAGGCCCGCGCACCGCGATGAAGAGTGGCCCCCGCCTGCCACAACTGGAGAAAGCCCTCGCACAGAAACGAGGACCCAACACAGCCAAAAATAAATAAATAAATAAATAAATAAATAAAAAATTAAAAAAAAAAAAAGAACTGGGAAGGTTTCAGATAGAAGAAAAATAAAAATATAGAAATACAATGGAGAATATCCCTCACTTTCCCTTTCTTTACATATGGATTATACCACAGTAGCTGACTTTGAGGTCTTTGAGGAAACATAGGCACAAAGGAGATACTTGGAACGTGAGTCCTGGCACTGCTATGGGTAAAATTTTCAGTCAAAAACCAAATACATTGTGAAACCTAGATTTTTGGTGAGGATACCTTGCCTTGGGGACCTAGAGCAGCTAAATTTAAAAAATCCATTAAATGTATGTAATGTTAATGAACATTTGCAAGGCTGTGATTTTCTAGAATTCTCAATATCTATGTGTAATAAATAGAATTAATTGGGTTTTGATGTATTTAATTTTAATTAATGTTGAAAGAGTAAGGAGGAGAGTGCCAGCTATCTATATTTCGATAGGTGGGAACTAGACCAACTACATAATTTGTGGGACCAAGTACAAGATGTAAGTGCAGGCTTCTTGTTCAAAAATTATTAGGTATTTCAACATATCAACAGCAGAGCATGAAACCAAGTATGGGGCCCTTCTACATGCAGCCTGTGACACTGGTCCTTATTGGGAGTAATGCTGAGTGCAATGGGATATGCTAAAGTAGTGATCTATGCTTTTGTAAGTATCTTTGACACAAAGGCTATTTACATAAGAATCTAGCTGAATAATAGTTTAATATTATAATATTTTTTCTTCACATTAACTTCCTTTAATACTGAATCAACTGCATCTTTTCTCTTTGGAAATGAGAAAAATAGAGATACTTTAAACAGTATTAGATGACTTAACCTCTGATTGAAGTTTCCTTGAAGACCAAAACAATGAAACAAAGATAATTAACATTTACTAACCAATGCTGCAGCTACATAGACAAATTAATCCTAAAGTGAAATCTTCATTATCGTCATAAATTCATGTGTAATTAATGAAATAATTAACAAAATGAAGTAACTTGTCAAAGGATCACATAATCAGTAGGTGACTAATTAAGAATCAACACTCAAGATTTGTTTAATATGAGGAAAGAGAAGCTTCTCTGATTCTTTCTATAACAGATTATTCTAGCCTTCTCTCTCTTAAAACTTACTCCTTATCCATGAAGAGTTTGAAGTCAGGTATAGGAAGGAGAAAGCAAACCCCCAATTAAAAGTAAATTTGAAAATGTATGCAATTGAGGAATACACAAATTGCCGTGGAATCACAGAGATTTCTGTAAAGGTGGGTTTCCTGAGCTAACGTTGTTTTTACCTTCCTTAACTTTTAAAATCCAATATATTACCCTGTTTTGTCCATTTTTCCTATGTCCTGAGTCCTCTGGACTTTATTTCATTGTCTTACCTTCCTTGAGGATGTGGATTGTGTAGTATTTAAGAGCATGAGCTCGGGAGGCAGATTGCCAGACCTCAAATCATACCTTTATCACTCAACAGATATTTTATTTTGGGAAAGTCATTTGAATTCTCTGATTTGAGTTTCCTCATTACTAAAATATGACTAAAAAGAATACCTACTCCAAAAGTTAAGTCGAAAGAAAGTGCATCATTTAAGCATCCACCAAAATAACTGGCGTATAGTAAGAGTTCAATTAGTATTAATTATTTTCTATTATTGCTGCAGCTTTTTATTTCTTGTTTCATACTCTCATATCCCACCCCTATTTATCTTTTACTCATCAACTGGACTTGTTTTGATAAAATATAAATATGTTCATTCTATTTATCTACTTCAGTTCTTCAGGAACTCCCATTTGCTTTCAAGATGAAATCCTAATGTATTTGGAGAGCATACTAGGCCTTTCATCATGAGGACCTAGTTTATATCTCTATTTTCATAATTTTCCACTAATGTACCATTTTCTAATCATTGCCTTTTCTTTCTACCTTTCAGATCCACTCGTGGTACTCCAGATTCTGGGCAGAATGAACTAACTTACATTCAGTTCTTTACATTTGCTGTCATTCTTTAAATTACCAGTGCTGTCTCTCTCTATTCTGAGCCTCCTACTTGCTGAATTCACACCGCTGCTTCCATTCTCTCTCCACTCAACTCCCTCCTTTTCCCGGGCAAACTCAATGTTATCTCCTCCAGTCAGCTGTCCCAATCCAACCCCTCAACTGCACCATTTCTTCTCTGTTTGCCTCCTGTGTGAAGCCCGGACTACCCCAAGTCATAGCATAAAACCACAGTCTATTAGGATTTTCAGTTTCCTTGTCTGATGCCACAATTCACCATGTGTTATTTAAAGTCAGAGCTAGAGTCATTTCATTATTATGTGGTAGACTGAATATATCTATTAAGTCCTTAAAATTAATTAAGTTTATGTTTAATGTGGTGAAGTGTTTTCCTTGAGTCCTGAAAAAACATACTCCTGGTAAAAACATAAAACAAAACAAAACTCAGGAGAGCCAATCAGTCAGAAGTTTAAGCCTGTGAAAATACATGGGTCACCCCCCCCCACAAAAATGGTGTTTCATATTCAGAAACCACAGTAGATAGGCACACATTACTATTCTTTTATGTGCTCATTTTGCAAAATCAAGCCCTACAATTGAATTTTGGTAAGATATGTATTAAAATTATATGACTGTGTGGAGAGGGAACATGGCATATTGGGAAAATTAAGTTTGCACTGCAAATGTGGTATACTTGATTGGAGTTCTTGACATACAATAGACTGCCTACATAACCTTGAGCTACTTGGTTTATCTGATTACTGGTTTTCTCAGTTGCACTTTGAGAGAAGTGGCATTGTAAACTCCCAGCTCTCATAATGCCCAAATTACTGTCTTTTATGGGCTGAATTGCCTCTCCCCAAAATTCATATGTTGAAGCCCTAATCCTCAATACCTCAGAATGTGACTGTATTTGGAGGTAGGTCTTCAAAGAGGTGATTAAGTTAGAATGAGGACTTTAGGGTGGACCCTAATCTAACTTGAGTAGTGTCCTTCTAAGGAACGGAAATTTGGTCACACAAAGAGATACCAAGGCTGCATATACACAGAGAAAAGACCATGTAAAGACACAGCAAGAAAGTGACCATCTGCTAGCCAAGTAGAGAGGCCTCGGAAGAAATCAAATCTGCTGACACCTCTATTTTGGACTTGTAGCCTATAGAACTGTGAGGAAAATACATTTTGGTTGTTTAAGCCCCTAGTCTGTGGTATTTCATTATGTTAGCCTTACCAAACAAATGCACTGGGTAAAGTAATCAATGTCAAGAGTCATGGCAGGCAGCATAAGGGCCCCCTGCAATAGATGTCCATACTCTACCCTTGGAACCTAATGAATATGTTGCCTCACATGGCAAAAGAGACTTCGTAGGTGTGATTAAGGGGAAGGTCCTGGTTGGCCCAATCTTACTTCAGGAATCTTTAAAATTAGAGGACATTTCCTGGCTTTGTCAGAGATGAGAGGAAAGAAGGGGAGATTTGATTCATGAGAGGGACTCAGCATGTTGTTACTGGCTTTGAAGATGGAAGAAGACAGCCATGAGTCAAGGATCAAAGGCAGCCTCTTGAAGCTGAGAGGCGACAGCTGACAGCCAGCCAGGAAAAGCTGATGTCAGGGAGGAAGAAAACTTTCCTCTACCTTTCTTGGTTCTTCTGGCTGGTCTACGAATTATATTGTCGTGAGACAGATTAACAGGAGAAAATCAAATTTAATTTCATACTTACAGGAATCCCACATACATAAGAGGGTCAAAGACAGAAAAATTAAAATGGGATATACATGCCATCCAGAGATAAGGAATGGGATAGGGACCTGGGGCTTTCAAGGACAGGAAGGTCATTCACAGGACAATAAGAGGAAGAACAGATGTTTGGTAATTAGATGTTTGCCCTGCCATACATATGGGGCCACCTAGATAAAATGTATCTCTGGGAATAACTTTTTTCTGGGAAAAAGCCCCAATTTAAATTCTTCTAGTTAATTAAGGAAGTAGCAGTTTCTCTTGAGCTTGCAAGGTCTTCATTGCCTTTAGCTCAAAATAACCCACATGCCACAAGGGCACATCCTGGGGAAACCTGTTCTGAACCCCTACACTGATCTCAGACCTACAACCACAAGAAACTGAATCCAAATAAGGAGAAAGTGAACTCTCCCCTAGAGCCTCCAGAAAGGACCTCAGCCCTGACCACATCTTGATTTTAGTCCAGTGAGACCTATGTCAGACTTCTGACCTTCAGAACTGTAGGATAGTAAATGTATCTTATATTAAGCTACTATTTATGGTAAATTTGTTACAGAGGCAATAGAAAACCAATAAATTGTTCTATTTCATCCAAAATCTTCGAAACAGGACTTCAGTGTATTTATTTAATGGACATGTCCTGAAAGCTATGCACTTCCTTGAGTTTTTCCTTTTCAAATAACAACTTTAACTGGCATTTTTTACAGACTACTCCATGTGCTTGTCACACAGCCTTTCATCCACAAATAGGCTATATAATTCACCATTATCTTGTTGACAAGGCTATGATTCCTTTCACACATCATTGTTCATTAAAATAATATGTACCTGTACCTTGGTCCCATCCCACTTCAGAGTCCAACTGCTAACAAGTTTATGGTCAATTAATTTCAGTGGATGAAGAGCTGTTGAAAACTATACATGCTTTTCACCTTTGTAATTCTTTTATTTTGTGAAATTTAGCAACTATAGACCAAGTACAATACACTATTTTAAAGCTCTATTTTCTAAAATTTACTTACAACAAAATTTAGACTTATGTGAAGACAGAAAGGCATTATTTTTAAAGATGAGAATTGTTTTTCAATTTACATATTTCAAATCTATAATTCATTCTTTTTACTTTAGTATTTCATTTTAAATACAAAGCACTTATATTACATGTTGACCTAATTTCTCCCTATTTTCAGTAATTTTCCAAACATATTTTCTGTTTTTAAGAGGAAAAATTTTCTGAAAGTCATATAAAAAATATTGGTGTTATCTATAAAATTACTGTGCTGCTTATCTACTATTATCCAGAAATATTGGTTATAATTTTATTTGATAAAGGAAGACATCATATTTATATGATTTTGATCAGAGTTTACTGACACTCTTTCTATTTAAGTTAAAGCAGAACAAAAGCAATATTGATCCCTGTTAAGAGGTGGAGCCACTATGCACACAGCACAGGTTTCAGTGCTGTAAAATTTTGAACTTGAAATGCAACACTCAATAACACTGTTTAACAGTGTTCTCCAGGGGAATTTTAACTACCTCGACAGCTGGTGGGTGACAAATATAGCTAAAAATAGACCAGAAAGGTTTCCTGGTTTCTGAGAGGTCAATTACATTGTCTAAACTAGAGATTTCAACAAGAAGAAATTATTCTAAATGTATGTTTCACAACCATGCAAGAATTGCTTGAAAGCGGGAAAGAATCAAAGAAATGAGATCATAGGTAAAAAAGATTTTAAATTCCATGGGTTTATGAAGTATAAAGCCATGTATTACATTTCAAGGAAATGCCTTTGGGGGAATAAAAAAAAAATAGGCAAAAGAAGACTAGGGAGGAAGTATTCACTGTAGTTTGAATAAAAGGCGAGATATCAGCATATCAAAAGAGTAGGAAGAATTTTTATTTAAAAGTAAAAACAAAGTTTAAAACCATACTTGAAATGATGAGCAAAAATTTGCAACTAAAAAGGAAAGTGCTTCAGAATGAACTATTAAATCCTAGCAGGTGTCCATCTGTCCTTAGGAAGTTTCAATTTATGAAGTAGTCAGAAGTTTTTGAAGAAAAATAGTTTTTTACTTAGAATTTCCCCCTACTCCTAATTCCTTAAAATATAAAATGTCTAATAAAGAGAAGCTTTTTATTTTTTGGCTTACAATCTTGGTTTTTCTCTTTTTGGAATAAGCACAGTACTGATCTTTAGAGATCTCAGTAGCTTTATGGATATAAAATATTTCCTAAAAATCTGTAAATGTGAAAGATATAATATGTTTATGGACACATGCATATCATGTCATATTAAATCAATGTCAAAAGTGTAGAAATTACAGAGGTAAAACCAATGAATCACTGTGGTAGTAATTAGTAAAAGTTTGTCATGAACACACACACAGAAAAACAGTTTGCAAGCCAGGAGCACTCAAACCAAAACATGAATGGAGCTCAGTGGTATATTGTTTTATAGCAGCTTATATAGTGGGAAGGCAATGACTAAGTTACTCTTTGTAATGATTGGTTATAATATTAGGATTTTCTTAAATGATAGGGAATTGGTTACTGGTTACCTCATTTCAATTTTGGAAAACAGTTTTGAAACAGGAGGGAAGGGGGCAGGTCACAACCTTTAAAAGAATGACATAGCTGGAGAACATGACATAAACTGATTAGAACTAAGTAGGTCCAAGATGGCAGACAAGCTGAATTCCACTAGACCCTGAGCCTCAGTATATGCTCATTGCAACACATCAGCAAGCTAAACGACACACCCACAGATGCCATGACAGTTCCAAGGCCGACCATAAAGGTCAAAAAGTGGGTGGTGACTCAGTTCCTAGAAATCCCCACCCTTTCCCCCAAAAGAGCTGGAATACTCCTCCCACTCATTAGCCTACGAAATTACCCATCCCTATAAAAACTGACAACCCTATACCTTGGTGCCACTTTCACCTTCTGAGATGGCCCACACTCTGTCTGTGGTGTGTGTTTCTCTCTAAATGAATCCACTTCTTATTTATCACTTCATCTCTCACTGAATTCTTTCTGCGATGAGACATCAAGAACCTGAGCTTCATTAAGTCCTGAGACCAGGTGTGTGATCTCAGTTAAAAGAACGTGTGTTCAAGTCCCAATCTGGGTTTTGGCTGTGTTTGAGTCCTGGTGCATGGGTTCAAGTCCCAGTCTGAGTTGCACGGTTTCAGTTTGAGTTTTGCTTATGATTTCCAGAGGCATAAGCAAGAAACCACCCAGGTCAAATTAGTTTTTCAAAATAAGCTAAATTAAACTTTGTTTGTGTGACTAACCTGATTTTGTCTGCTCAGAGAATTTTCAAGGCCAGTCTCCGCTTTTTTGTTTTAACTTTAACACTAACAATAGAACAATAGACATGTATGTATATTTATATTTGTATGTGTGTATGTATATTATTGTAAAACAAACAATGTTGCTCACCAACCAATTCTACAAGGATTAAGTCATTGGTCACTGCAGTTGCTGGCCAACAGTGTACCCTGAGGGGAATTCAATATGGAAAACAGATGAGCCACTTGTGCTTTGGAAAAACAGGTCCCACAGATAGTTTGATGTATATCTAAGGAAGAATTTTAATGAACCCAGATTCTTACATCTTCCCATATACATAAAAAAACACTAAAATCATTAATTGAGATAACTGTCTCTTGTGACCAGCAGTAACCATTTACCAACATGTACTCTTGTTACTAAAAGCAAGTTTGTGTGCCTGATGCACAGTGAGGCCAAACAAACCAAAACATCAGAGTTTGGAGCAGAGAAAGGTTTATAGCAGGACCAAGCAAAGAGAGTGGGTGGCTCGTGCTCAAAAAATCCAAACTCCTGGATGGTTTTGGGGGAGAAGTTTTTAACAGGCAAAATTTGGGGTGAGGGCTGCAGGGTGTGGGATTTTCTTCTGATTGGTTCGTAGTGAGGTAACAGGGCAGTGCTCCAGGAATCTTGTGCTCAGCCTGAAGTTACCATCCCTAACCTGGGTGAGGGCCTTAGTTCCTGCAGAAGAACTCAAAGATATTGTTATGTATATCCCTTGAGGAGGAACCGGGACCCTGCCCCAAGGCTGCATTATTGTTTCTTCATTGCTCCTCCCTTGTTTCTTCACTCCCTCCCTGATTAGCAACTGTTTGAATCTGCCCTTTGGAACTCAGGAAAGGTCTAGGAGGCTGAATGAAGCCTATTTCCTACAAACCAGAAACAGGGAATAAGGAAGGGATTTGTACGAGCCAGGGCCCCACAGGGTCCTGCTTCATTTCATGCTTGACTACATGTATTCCCTAGCCAAAATCATATGCAGACTGGCTTTTCCCTACCTTCTCAGAGCAGTTCTCTCAGAGCTCCTGAGAGACTGTTTCCTGGGCTACAGCCTTCAGTAAGACCCTGAATAAAACTTAACCTCACAGTTTTTATGTTGTGTGTTTTTCTTTAAGTTGACATTATGGTGTTAGAACAAATTCTGCAGTGACCATCCATGTCACCTGATGTAATTACTGTTAAATACACAATTACTGTGACCTAAAACATTTGGTGTAAAGCTGTTTGAACGAGGGCTTATTTTGACTCTGAGGAGCATGCATAAAATTCCTTCTTCCTACAATTTTTCTACAAATCATCAGCCAAACTTCAAAATTTTTGACTAAACTATTAATTAATTTCATAAAAGAATATATCTTATTCTACTTTACTTTTTCATTTAAATCATACCTTTTAGTTTGTAGAAATACTGTACTTTTCTCCAGAGCCCTACTGCCTGGAATAGAGTACCAGTTGCACCACTGAGATAAGAGAGAAGGGGGCAGGACACAACCCTTAAAGAATGACACAACCTTTGAGAAAAACTGGATGGGACAAAACTGGTTAGAACCAATTAGGTCCAAGATGGCAGAAGATTCAACTTCCTTATTATACGCTCATTGTAATACATTAGAATACTAAGTGACACACCCACAGGTGGCATGACAGATCTGAGGATGACTATAAAAAGCCAAAAAGTGGGTGATGCCCCAATTCCTGGAAATTTCCTCCCCTTCCCCAAAATAGTTGGAATAATTCTCCTGCTCATTAGCCTATGAAATTACCTAGCCCATAAAAACTAACCACCCCATATTTTGGGGCCACTTGTGGGGGAGAAAAATTGTTTTCCTTCTACCTTTCTAGGTTCTTGGCTGAGACACCCCCTTTAATACACTAACAGGAGAAAAACAGAAAGTTTAATAACATGTATACCTCCTGTATACGTGGGAGAGACCCAGGAAAACAGAGTAACTCCCTAAAATGGCCCAAGGTACCACTTTAAATAACATCTCCAGCTAAAGACAAAAAGAAGATGTTGGGGGGGGGGTGTGGAAAAGGCAGTTATCATAAGTTACCAAGAAAAGCACAGGCTACAAGGGTAATTTTATTACAGAAATTTAGGTCATTGCCTTCTTTATTGATAAGACTTTCTAGAGATTTAAATTCATCCTTCTCTTCCTAGTACAGAGAGGGAGACCCCCTTACAAATGGGGAGTTCTCTTATAAATGTAAATGTTTCTTACAAAATAGAAACTTCTACTCAATTTTCAGATTTCTCCCGACCCCCGTGTCTTCAGTTTCTTTAAAATAAACAGCATAATTTAATCCTCATGCCAAAAAGACACATTTGGGGGTGACATATTTTGCTTTTCCTACAATGTAAATCCTTTCCCATCACCCTCAGCTCTTGGCAACCACTGATCTTCTGTCACTCTAGTTTTGCTTTTTCAAGATTTTAATATATATTCTTTCTTTTCAGTGGAAAAAGAAAATTAACCCCTTTATTTTTTTAAGTTATGCGAATTATACTAAGGCTTATCTTTAATGAAAATTTTATCTACAGTCTGCAGATATCAGTATATTCACTAACAATTGTTGTTTTGAGAAATTAAAAATTATGAAAGTTACATTATAAAAGGGAAAATTGTTGTATTTTTAATGTGATTTATTACTAATTTCTAAAAGGTAGTGTGACTGTCACAGAACAAAATTATTCTTAAGTGTTACATGTTTCTTATTAAAATGAGACAGAATAAAATCTCAGATAGCTGGATTTTTTGTTACATTCCACTTGAACTACCCAAACATCTTTGTGGACTCGAAGAAAAAAATGCACAACCTTAGAACTGTGAGTTGAGTTTATTCAGTGTCTGGGACACAGCCTCTCAGCTCGGAGGAACTGTTCCGAAGAGCTGGGGGACAGGCAGTATATGTGTGCTTTTGGGTAAAGCGGTACATGTAATCAAGCATACTTCTCTGTAGAAGGTCACTTCTAGTCATGAGGAACAGATATCTCAGTTAATGATTTTAGTGCTTTTCTAAGTATGGGAAGATGCAAGAATTCCAGTTCATAAAAATTTCCTCTGAAGATGTCTATCTGCCTGTTTTCCCAGAGCACAGAGTGCCTCATTCCTGACCTTCCCCCTTGAATTCCTTTCAGAGTGTCTGTAGGTCTGAAACTGCACTGGCTAATGATTCAATCCCTGTAGAACTGGATGAGGAGAACATTCTTTACTTTGTATCTTTTACTATGCTGAAAGCAGAACGTCTGATAAATTCTTGATTTAATACAATGGCATTTTCTCTCTCAGAATTTTGTGGAAATATGCAGGGAAGTGCTTCTCAAGTCTTCATTGTGACTCTTAGGGAAATGCCTGATAAAATGGCAAGGATAGAAATATTAGAGTGAAAGCATGGAGTAATGAGCAAAGGTCAATTCTAAATATTTTTTTATGGTGAAGTAGGGGAACTTCACCCTAGAATCATGAGTGTATTTTTTTTTTAAAGTCAGATATAAGGTTGGTTTTGAAAGAAATAAACAGCATTTCCAAAATTGAGTCTTAAAAACTAAATTTTTATTCTACATTAGATGGACAATTTTAATGAAAGAGGATTTATGTAAAAATAATGTGTTTAATAGAATGCTCACAGATACTGGGAATAATATATCAAAATTGAACATAATAAATACATGTAATATGTATTGAATTTTTACCCTGTTTCAGATAATTTTTAAAGCACTTTCCAGATATTAATATATATGAACATCACACAAAAAAATGCTAAGCGGTAGATATCAGTAAAAGCCCCAATTTGCATAAGGTGATAATGAGGTACAAATAGTTTAAACAAGTTGTCCATGATCAGATTAGTAAATTGGACATCCAGTGTTTGAAACCAGAGCCCTCACTCTTAACAACTGAGAAACAATATGAGAAGTCTTCATTGCATCCTGTATTATCAAGGAAAATAAAAGATTATTTATACCAGAAGTAGAGGACAAGTCCTCTTTTGAGGACTTATTTTCTGTGCATTATTTATTGCGATAAAGAGGCCAGTTGCTTTTTATTAATATTCCCTTACCCTTTTCCGTCTCAGAATGAATTACACCTGTAAGATGCATATCATCTCTGAAAAAGCATAGGCTCATATGAAAAATACTTTGTAATCATTTACTTTTTGGTAGATGTTTGGAAAATAGCTTCAGAAATCTCCTTGCGGGCATAATGCTGAAACTTTAGTTATAAGTAGATTTGTACTTCTTAGAAAATGTCAATAAATATTTCTGATTTATGCATAGATGATTTACCGGCCTGAAATGTTTGCTGTGTCTAGGGAAATAATTTGTTCAGTGTTAAAATGGCAATTCACACGTTTCTCAAGTTATCCCACTAAAGTAAATCTAAAATGAGAAGAGAGTGAAGCTATCCTTCTGAATGGCTGTGAACGTCCTCTAATGGGCTTACTATAATGTGGTAATTCCTTACAAATATCTTCCTTTCATAAGAATTCGTATTAATAAGTATAGGATATCTGTGTGCCTACAATACAGTTTAAAATAAGTTTGAGATTAGCAATTAATTATTTTAAATTACCATTTTGAAATGTCAATTTTGTTCAACTGTCTGGGCCCTCTACACTCTTTACCACACCCCATACTACTTCTATTCTAGGATATGACTGTATTTACATTTGAGAAGTGTGGACTTAGAGTAAAATGTTGAAGGCATGGCTTTCTAGTTTATTAAATAATTTTTTTTAATTAAGAGGTAACAAATTACTTGCATGCAAAATCTGCACTCAGATTATTGAATATCCATGCAGGAGCTCCAAATCAGCAATATTAAATTTGATATATCACTTTAAATAACTTTTTGTGATACAGTCTACCTATAGTGAACTGCATCCATTTAAAATGTACAAGTAAATAAATTTTAAATGATGTACACATTTGTGCAGTCTCAATCACATTTAAGATGTAAAACATTTCAGTCATTTCTCTGTTTCCTCATTCATGGCCTCATTTCTTATTCATCCTTTCTCAATCATTCCAATGTGTCCTCTTTTGTGTCTGGCTTCTTTTCCTTAACATAATGATTTTGAGATTAATCCATTATGATGTTTATATCATTAGTGTATTCCTTTTTATTGCTGAGTAGTATTCCATTGGGTGGATATGCCATATTTGCTTACCCTTTCATCTTCTGAACGTGTGGGCTGTTGCCAAGTTTTAACCAATATGAATAGAAATATATGAGATTTTATGTGGATATATGTTGTCATTTGCCTTCAGTAAATTTCCAGGATTGAAATGGCTGGGTCATATGGTAAGTGTATATTCATTTTTAGGAAATTTCCAAACTATTTTTCAAAATAATTATACCATTTTAGATTCTCACCAGGAAACATGAGAGTTTCAGTTGCTCTACATTCTCACCAACACTTGCTATAGACAGTATTTTTTTGCTTTTTAGTATTATCTAGTGTTTATAATTGTTATTTTTGTTGGGATTCTGTGTATTATTCCTCAAGTGTTAGTAGAAATAGTCCTTCATTTATAACATTTGAATATATGTTCAAATAATAAGTTATATAATGTGAAAACAAGTAGATGTGGCTTGAGATGAGTACAGCTGGAAAGACTTCAAAAACTTTTGTCATTCTAGGCCCTGTAAGACACAGTAGAAAAATAAGGACCTATTAACAGAAAGTAAGATATTTCCATTCTAGCTGTTGGTACAATTTTGTTCAGTTTTCAGTACTATAATATGATGTTATTTAACTCGCAAATGTTAGGAAGAGGCATATTTTAATTAAAAAATGTAGAATGTTCATAATGCAATTGGTTATCTCGAGTAAATAATCCTGAAAATAAACAGAAAGGTGAGTCTGAATGAATCATTTGTAAATAATGTTATAAAAGAATTTAAGGGGAGAAGGATATGGGTGGAGATAGATGAGATGAAAAGATCTCCGATGTCCTTTCCATGTCTTTTATTTAATCTGTGTTTTGAAATCTATTTTAGATTCTGTTAGGAATAATTCACACACTCACACACATACACACACACACGCATAGATTTTTAAGAAAGCAAATTAAGTACTTATAATGCATTTTAACATAATTATCTTATACATTGTAGAAATAATAAAGTTGTTTTATAAAGTAAATTCAGTTCCATATTAACAATTAGTAAAAGGAATTGGGGAGTATGCAAAGGCAGATGTGACACAGGGGGGAAACTTGGAGACAGCAGCAGAATAGACGAAACAGGAAAACCGTGTCGTACATGTAGAAAAAGGTAGAGTTGTGTAAAGAGGCAAAGAGTTGAGTATATAAAGAAAAACAAATCAGAAAATGAATTATATTACAGTAGAATATGCTTAGTATAGTCAAGTAAACACAGCATTGGTTTCAGAGGCTGAGAAATTTGGGATTGAATCAGTTTTGCCATTTACTAAATGTGTATATATTTCAATCTCTGGACTTAATTAAATCATTTGTCAAATTATGCATACCTAATATTTATTTCTTTTTCTGGGTATTAAAGCTAAAATATAAGTAATGCAGTTAGTAGAAAGGGCACTCTGATTTAACGTGCAATGCTAATTTAACGTATTTCTTTGGAAGAAATTTCCAGTATGTACTCAAAATGTGACACAATGTGTGGACAACTTTATATAAATAAAGTTTGAAATATACATTAAAGGCAATTTATTTTCAATCAATAATTTAGATTTTCTAAATCTTGATCTAGAACCTCTACAAAATATTAATTAAACAACAACAGCAAATCCAATTGCAGAAAAGAAAATTAATACAGTCTTCACTCTTAAACTTCTAATAAAAATATGCAAAGGACTTTTTTTCTTTTTCCTCCCTTCCTTCTTTCCTACCTTCCTCAACACCGATTTAAATAGAAATGTTCAGTAATTAAAGATTTATTGCAATGTTTTAGAAGTTAAAATTTTTGCTTAATATAAACTTATTTTAACCATGTATTTGCCTTAAAAATACAATATAAAATTGAATCAGCATAATTTGGAAGAATGTACAGAAATTTTTGGTATCATAAATTATTTAATCTATGATGAACACATGCTAAAATGGCATAGTTTATTTTGAGATGTGAGAAAATATCTTGAAACTCAGAAAAATCTCCAGGAAATAAGTCATACTGAAACCTGAAATGTGGACAAATTTGTACTTTTTCAAGGATATAGTGACTTGTATACAGTTTTCTCCTCTGTATCATAGACTTTCTAATATTTGCTTTATGAATAATATGACTTTTTACTTTCCAACATAAATATTTTAAATGCTCTTGACAAATGACCAAGTAAAAACTTGATAAACAAAAAAGTTTAAAAATGATCATCATCTACCTCTAGTTATGATGATGGATGACTCCTTGTTCAAAATCATAGCCTTATAAAACTAATCTTGACTTAAGCTATACTAGTTATATAGTTAATATCTGTTTAGATACTAGTCTAGATATTAAAAGACTAGATATTAGTTTTTATAAAATAATAAGTTGATCATTAGTGTATAGAATGATTAGAATCCATTTTTAAATAGATATTTATGATGATCTAAATTTTGGGCAAAATAATTTATATTAAATAAATGTTATCATATAAAACAAATAAGAACAATGTTATCATTAAAATTAAAAATCAAAATTAGTTGTCTAATTTATGCATTTTTCTCATAGTTTATTATGTTTACATATATGCACACATTATATTTCCTATATATGTGTGTGTATATATATATATATATATAAACATAATCTACATACCCCCATGTATACATGTATTATAAATCACATTTTAATAGGTAAAAATATAAATATATAAACACTACATAGGGTGTACATATGTGCTGTAAACACTACATATATACTATTATACAGAATTCAAAGTTTTGGATATTGCAGTACAATATTAAAGCACTCATGTTAAAGAAGAAACTGTCTGTTTTTAGGTGAAAATCTTATTTGCAGGTTACCAAATTACAGTGAAACATTACAAAATATGGCTAAATAGTTGGATGAATAATTATGTCAAATATTCAAGTTTTTTAACTTATATAAATTCAAATAACTAGATGCCTATAAATATCCTGAGCATTCACAGTAATTTTTAGTGTTAACGTCAACGATGCAAAATTTCCTGAAATAGTTCCTTATTTTGAATCTATCAAAAGGAGAGTGTGGTTATTATAACAGGCCCTAGCTTCACGGTGCCCCACTTCTGCCAGTCATTTGCATATAACCTTGGGTTATTTATTAATTTTTCTAATACTCAGTCTCTTCAATTGTAAAATGAAGATGAGTACCTACATCCCACAGTTCCGGATGAAGCAGAAATGTGCAAATGTGCATGAAGCACTTTGAACATTGCCTGGCACAGGGTAAGCTGGCAGGAAATGACAGTTTCTACTAGATATTAACTGTATATCTGTGTTCTCAGGAATGTTTCCATAGCCTGCTTCCAACCTTGACACTGTTAGGAACAAGAGAAAAGACAATAAGGTATACGGGTAATTAAACTATTCCTAAAATTTACCAAAGGAAAATCATAGAACAAAAAAATAATAATAGTGATTTAGGCAAACTTTTTTCCAAGTATCAAATTTTTATGTGTTTTTTCCTTGCTTTTTGTTCATAAGGTATTTTAGGAAGTTGTCAAGTGTTTGAGCAAAATTGTATATGCAAGATACCTTTCTGAAGGAAAAAAAAAAAGTAGTCCCTTAGCATCTGTATCATTGGCTCATTATAGAAATGCGCTGACTGATGCACAGAGGGAGGCCCCACCCACTCCCTTTGGCCTCCAGAAATGCTGACATTCTTTTCAATCTTTCCTTTTCTTCTTTTTGTTGAAGTAAGCATGCTCTCTCTCCCTATTGCCATGAGCAACATAGCAAATATTATGAAGACGATGCTAAATATGATTAAAAGTAGAGGTAGGGACAAGTGCCAGCAAAAGAGAACGGGTAACTTTAAAGCACAATATGTCATTAACTCATCATATGGGCCTGTAGATTAGCTCCTCCCAAAGAGTGAATTGATTTGCAATTACAGTAGACTCTTGAACAGCACAGATGTGAACTGCCCAGGTCTACTGCAGATTTTTTTTCACTAAATAGTACTTTGAAACTACAGGATCCTTGGTTGATTGAATCCTCAGATGTGGAACCATGTATATGGAGGGCTGACTGTGAAGTTATTTCCAGATTTTCAACTGTGCAGTCAGCGCCCATAACCCTGGTGTTGTTCAAGAGTCAACTGTAAATCATATTTGGGGGTTAAAGACAAAAATGTAAAAGCCAATTAATCACCATTAGCATTATATTTTACTATGTTGGAAGTTATTCAATTAAAAAAAATCACAAATGAGTGAATACCAAGAGGAAATATTACATAACAGTTGTTATATAAAATACAGAAATGAAAGATCACATCTTTCTGCTTGGAATACTCACTACCACTTTAAAATTCTGCTAACTTAATCTTAGAAAACAATGAGGTTTAGTTCAGTTTTCTGGTGGCATAGAGTTTAGTTGATATTTGGTTTTGACTTCATAGTGACAATAAGTGACAAGGTATCATTATTTTTTTAGAAGAATCTGCCAGAACAGAGGTTCCTACTATTTTGGTAGAATTTTTCTTACTCCCAGGAAGTGCCCTAGGTTTCATCTTTTCACCAGATTCCTTCCTGGAGTCTTAAGAATGATGAAAGAAAATCTAAACCTGCCTTAAGAAAACCCCAAAACCAAAGACTTAACACGTCTTCTATGGCGTCTCAAGTATTGTTTGTCTCTAAGTATATCTGTATGTATTTATTGTTTCAGGATATTATATTGACATTTACAAATGCCAAATATATTCAGACACATTTCAGTCAGAACTGTGTTCCTAGTGATAGGGAGATTAGGGAAAGGGTAAATGGGAATTGATGATCATCTCTTTTCTTCACCAGCAGCTCAGAAAAACAGCTGAGACCCTGTTTAAAGGGCAAGCGTTCCACCTGCCTATCCCTTAATGAGCTAATTGCCTACATGTCAATTCATCCTTCTGTTTCCCTTCACTCATAAATGGCTTTAAAAAATGTGAAAATCTTCATATCTCTGAATGCAAGGAGGAGGGCAGTATTTGAAGGAACCACTGGCCTTAGAGTGCTATTTACAGTTTCATCTTTTTAAAATACAGAATGCCACCAAAGCAGGCATCACCTCATTCTGCATGTTGTTTAAAGAGAGGCACTTATGGTAAGATTTTAGATACCAATATTGCTGTATTTGAAATTCATGAACAGGATTAACTTGGCTAAGCACACTTACTTAAACTCAGATAATTTTATGGATTTTTGATAACTCTCTCAGTATGTAGAATCTCTAAAATATAGGCCCAACATTTTAAACACTAACGATTGGTATAATTAAGAGTCCAGGTTTTTTTTGGGGGGGCCCTATTTCTTATTAGAATGTAACTTTATATTTAAATAGATTACACAAGAGATCCTCAGTAAAAGTGAGATAGTTTAAAATCCAGGTTAAGAGAAAAAATTTTCCTGTATATATGGAAAGCCCCAAATTTCATCATATTAACTCATCATTGCCAGCTGGCCAGTAAGGGATAAATCTTCACTGTGCGTCTTTAATCTTCTTCTTAGGATCCAAGGATTCTGGAGGTATATGCAACCCTGTAGTATCCTTTGTCATCGGCCGTTCTGGCTTCTCCAGCAATACAGAGGACTCTGTAATGGTGTATATCTGGTGTGTCTGTGGGAGGAGGTGAGCTCAGGGTCTTTCTATGCTACCATCTTCTAAAGTTCTCAAGGAAATCTTATTTCTAATTGTTCTGAATATTGCTTCACAACCTTGGGAACTTCCCAGGTATAATCTAAAACTGGCCCCCTTATGTGGAGGGCAGGGAGAGTGAAGAAAGAGGCAGACCACTCCAGATTGGTAGGTGACAGGTTTAATAAGTAAGGAAACTTACTTACCAGGCTCGTCTTGGGTGGCTCAGAACAAGTACATCTCTGCACCCATCACCAGAATTTTAAAATTTATATAGAGGCCTTTACTGGGATGAGCCATGTACACCCTCCAGATGATCTCAGCATCACATTACAGTCTCAAGGTTATGACTTTGGGGCAGCTACTTGCATGGGGAAGGCAAATGGAATACACATCCAAGGTCAGGAAAAGAAGTGAGGAATCTCTGATACCTCATGTCCAGCTGGAGGGTCAACTAGCTGTCACATCCTCTCCATGACCTCCTCCTTCACTGAGGCATATGAAGACAAATCAACTCAATAATCCCTCATAACATTTACAGTCCAAAGGGGAGATATACCTGTAAAAAGCAGACTTGTCTGTCTACGTCCTCCTTACTTGTTGTTTGGGAAATTATTTGAAGAGAAAAATGTATGAATAAATGTAGTAAGGAAAGTGATATAATTCTATACAAATATGTGTTCTAAAATACTGTGATAGTTTGTTAGTAATGATTGTTGGAAGAGGTCCTGGGCAGAAATAACTCCAGGAGCACCAATTATCCTGAGACAATGAAGCTCTTTCATAACAGGCATGACAACAATGGTGCTCCCTGAGTAGTGTGGGCATTGAGAGAAAAGGTAGACATTTGTTTCCTACCTAAACATGTTGAAAACATCCAGTGAGAAGTACTGTCATGTATCTAGATGAGTATTCTCCTTAGAAATATTTTAAATAGTTTTGCATGTATAGAATGTAATATAACTCATGAAAGTGTTTCAAAATACTTATTAGATATTTTGAAAAACAGTTTCTTCACAAGTGTTTGGAAAGGCAAGATCTTCTCCACTGTCATTCACTGTCATGTAATAGAAAATTAATCCAAGTCCAACTTGTAGGAACTACTTTTTTTTCTTCAGCAATTATGAAGTTACCAAAGGAGAGTTCAGAATGGAATGAATAAGCAAATTTTGAGAAAGCATTTGAAGCAGAAAAGTATCCCAGCAGGAAAAAGAAAATGAAGATTATTACATGTCACATATAAAATGAAGAATGTTGTAGAATGCAACATGTTTAGGGCAAGGCAACAGAAGAATATAAAAAATTTTATGGAGATGAAGGAGGATTTTTCCACTTAAATTAAAAGAGAAGTAATTATCTGGTGAAAATGATATTTAAAGTAAAGAGAAGGTGACTTTTTCAAATATGTCAAAGCTCTGGAAACATTACTAAATTGATTCTTATGTGAGAAGTCAGTGAATCTTTCATCACGAGGTTTAAAATCAAGAGACCATTCAGAACTAAGCTGTGTTTTAAATGGCAAATGTCTTTGAGAGAAAGAGGAGGAAATGATTACAGTAATTGACCCAGCATTGTTCTTCAAGTTGTTCTTGGCAGTTCCTGGAATGACTCAACAGATAAAAGATAAGTTATAAAATGTTACCTAGCTCTGTGTTGAGAATGGTACTCATGTATTAGGAAAAAGAAAAACTGGCAAAATATGATAAGCGATAAAAGTACTCACATTCATAGGAAAATTAACCTGTTTGGCATTTCGCCCATATGGTGAATTAGCAACAATGGAGCCACAGTAAATCAGATGTGGGCGACGAGGAAAGATTATAGATCAACCATTCATTGAAGTTACCCACGATATTCAAATATATGACATATACTCTTTACGCTTAAACGACCTTGAAAGTTTATAATTAAATAGAAAATCAATTATTCTTAAGTAATGGATTCATAGAACAGTGGGGGTGGCAGAGTGCTTTGAATACAAGTGGTAGCTTCAGATGATCTTGCCAATTTCCACTGCTCTTATTTCCTAGCACAGGTCTGTGTTCATTCAGTATTGCACTGCGTTGCCACATTCTACCAGGACCATCATTCATAGAAACTTCTAACTTTAAAGAAATACAGGACTTTAAAGATCATAAAATCAGTGAGAAATTAGGAAGGGGTATAGATTTGAGGAAAATTATATAAATTTAAATATGGCAATACCTTAATTAACATCCCCCGCTCAAAATAAAAAGAGCTTTGGAAAAAGATTTAGAATGTGTTAATACTTTCTAAATGGGGCAGCAGTGATTTCATAACCACCAAATCTTATTTTCTTCCTCCTTACACTCATTGCACTGTATAATATTATTGTCAACTTCTTTCTTCTTGAAAGTCTATTTTTACGGCAATACACATTTTTGTTTTCCATCTATCACTCATCCTTTTTATTCTATTATTCACCAGTTTTCCACTATTCACTCTCTCCTAAAATATGGTTCCTAAGTGGACTCATTCCTCTCATTCCACACTAGTTCCTTTCTTAACATCCTCTACTGATGTACTTTCAAAAATCACTTCTATATTGACAACCCTCAAATTGTCCTTTCCAGTTCAGATACACTCCTCTTCTTCTAGATACTTATTTTCAGATGTCAGCTTGTAACTCCATCTTAGTACAATGCCTGAGCTTGGCAGCCTGTCAAGCAAAAAATTATTCATCTTCCCCTCTTTGATAACATCACCAATTTCTGAATCTGTCCTGTGTTCGACTAAAAATCTTAGCACATTTTTTTTTGTCCCTTTTATCCCTCATCAAATATTGTCACACAAAAAAGCTCCTTACTTTAATCATTCTGGCACTGGCCCATTTCAGGAATATACACTCAAATTTTTGTGATGCGTTCCTAAACCTTCTCTCTGTCTCAGATTTTGTGATACGTTCCTAAATGTTCTCTCTGTCTCATGTTCAACCTATTCTTTAACTGATACTAGATTTTTTTTTTCTCCAATCCAAAGATTTAGCCATCATACACCATGTAAATGCCTTTGTCTCCAGCCTCATGGCCTGCGGAAGACGTGCCTAACTTTTATTTTGTAGTATTTGAGACATTCCACATTATGTCTCCAACTTTCCTTTCCAGACTTAATATCCTTAATCCTAATTCAAACCAAGCAGAATGCTTTGATGTTTTCTGAGAGTATCCTTCCCATGTTCAAACTGTTCCTTGATCCTGAAGCAGAGTCACACAACCAAATTGGTCTACAACTTAAAACCACTCTCATAGGTCCTTTGACTAATGTAATCATTTCCTCTCCAGTGCACCAACTGCAGAATATTTAAACTCATCTAACAGCATTTATCAACTTCTGTTTTGCATTAAGGCGATCCATGTGGCAAGGCCTAAATCCATGTGGTCAGAAAACCACGGAGACAAACATGTAATCTAAGTCAGAGCTATTGACTTGATGTGGCAAGTGTAACGTTACAGAGGAGCATCTTTTGTAAAGTTTGGCATCCTATGGAATGATTTTGAGAAGGGTCTAAGGAAAGTAGGGGTTAGTTTTGGATGTCACTTTTCCTAAGGCAAGATAGGAGAAGTGGGGATTAATTAGGCATTGGAGACTCTCAATAAAGTGAAGCTAGCTTAGTAATTGTGTATCTCTAGTTATAAATGAAGATAGCAAAGAAAGTGATTGGTAAGAAGCAGTAGTCACTCAAAAAGGAGATCATTATGGCATTTTGTAGCTGCTCTATGACATTGGGAGATACAATAATTCCTGTTAACTTAGTAGCTGTCATTTTCTGTGTCTACCCAGCCCCTCTCCCTGGCCTAATTAATGAGAGAGATTTTTTGTTCGTTTCAGTCTAGGCTGACTTTTATTTTCATTTACAGATAGTCTTTAACATTGTCCCATAGGTATATAATATTGTCTCTGCTACTTGAGGAGAGAGACAGTATTTGTTCATCCTTTTCCGGGGAAATTATATAACTGATGAGTCAAGAAGCAGTTCTGGAATTGCCTGGTTCCAGTCCTATTTCCCCTACTTTGTAGCTTTTTTATAATTTCATCTGCTTGGGCTGTTTCACCAGAAATAAAATGGGAATAATAGTATAATATCTCATAATCTTGTACTGAATAATGAAGTAATAATTCTTTTAAATTGTGTTACATAGTGATTGGCCTTTATAACTCCTCAAAAGCATTACATTATATTCTATAATTTCCATACAGTTCCTAGTACAAATATCTATATATAACAAGCTTTTATAATCACAGAAAAATAAAATTAAGAGAAAAATACATCCCGTTATGAAAACTCAAAGACCACAACTCTTTTATTGTGATATAGTAACTTCTTGTTTCCAATTTTCCACTTTGTAAAATCCAGTTATAAGTATTTATATTTAAAATGTGTTTTTATATATTTTTTCATATTTAGGGTCATTTCTTTAGGAGAGATTTTATAAAGTAGAATGGTTGTTTTGGAATCATGTGTCTATATGTTTAAATCACATAAAAATGTATTATTGAGGATTATATTTCTTTTTTATGAGCATAGTCAAAATTTAAGAGAGAAGTGAACACACTAGGAGAAATATACAATGGAAAATATCAGCTTTAATGTCATTATATAAATAATCATTACCTTTAGGATAGCCCCAAGTAGGTATGAGTGTGTTTCTTACACTTGAACTCTGCCAGGAATATGAATTGGTACAGAGTAGGTGCTCAATATTATTGAGTTAAGTAATTGAAAAAAATTTTACCACCCCATTCTTTCAAAACACAGTGAAATTTAACAGACTCTCAAGAGCTGGTAAGTAGTGGACTCTGTACCAAGGGCTGGAGAACAGAGATAAAAATCATTCAGCATATCTTCAAGAAGTTCATAATCTGGTTGATAAACCAAAGTATAAGATATAGTTTTATCACCTCTGATTGCTTTAAAACCTTTCAAATGACTCAAATTAAATCTTCTCCCTGCTCCCCACAAAAGGAAAAGCAAAGAGAGACAGCCAGCCAGACAGAGACAGAGAAAGAGAGACAGAGGAGGGAGAGAGAGTTATTGGAAGGATGAGGAAAGAAAGGGAAAAGAAAAAATACATTATCATTTTGGCAGCAACTAAGTGGAGGGCTACGTATTTTTGACTGAGATTCTTTTTCAAACATATCTTACTCGTAAACCATTTATTTTGTCTGATTTGTTAATTCCATTAAAGCAAGACATATCCCAGGAGACAAGATTTAGTCCTCTCTTGTATTCATGTATCACAAAGAAATATAAAATAAGTTGCAATGATCTTCCCGTCTATTACTATTTGTTTGGATATTTCAAAAAAGTTGTTTATTTATGCTGAAAGATTAAAAGTCGTTTACTTATTAAATCAAAATTTCAGGAGATATGGGGAACTGAAAATAAACAGAATCAATCAACTTGGAAAACATACAAAACTGCCCTTTCTAGATACTGTTTTGTGTTATGTTGAAATTGTTTTATTATTTAAGTGAAGTAATGCTTCAGATTAAGAGTTTTGGAGCAGGGCTGCCTGGATTTGAATACTTACCACCATGTTTACTTATTTTATCAAAAATAGGACATCTTTTTTTAACGTATCATTACTTTATACATCATCTCCTAGACACACACAGGCAACCCCTACAAATAACTTGTAGGGTACCAATTATTTCAAGATGCATCTTGACTTCAAAGATGTTACAATATGAAAAGAATGTGCATCTTAGAGTTGATGAAATATGGCAGTAGCAGAGTGAACATGTACAAATTACGTCATCTAAATAAAACTAAGATGCTTTATTCTAAGAAGGGTAATAATAAAAGTACCCACCTATTTAAACTGTTTTGATGATTAAATTATATAAAGTTCATATAAAGTTCTTAGAAGATTGCATGACATGTATTAAACTTATTAGCTGGAAGAATAGGCTAACTTTATTACATTTTTTAAAAGCAATATTATAATTTAAAAATAAAAAGAAACAAAGAAGCATATTTCTTTCACATGGCAGTTTTCCTGGAAGGCAGAAGCAAACAGCCTGTGATAATCTGCACTTTGCACAGTGGTTCTGTGAGTCTGGTTCCATCAAGCAGGGAAAGAGGAAAAGAATATATGGGAAAGACCACAGTCTTACAGACTCAGGCCCCAAACTGGCACAATGCTGTTCACTGCCTGGGGAACATTTAATTTCATAGACTCTGTCCATATATAAGCTGAGGAATGAATTCTCAGCCCTAGGAACAATGCTCTTCTTAGGTAAGAGCAGGAGAATGGATTCATTGGAGAGCTAAAAAACTCCTGCCACCAGTACATACATGTACATTAAACATCAACTATTATTTTATTATTAGCCAATACTAAAAAGGTTTATGAAAAAGGAAAATGCTGCATGAGCTTAATACAATCATAAAACAGGAAGGATTGCTTCTTCCTAAAACATAGAAAACTCAAAGGTTTATTTATTTGTGGTGTTTTAAGTGTAATGTGTTCTCAGTATTTTCTCACCACATCCTTATTTTAATAAAGGCACAAGTGCAGCTGGATCTTATTTTTCACTACTTGGTGATAAGATCAAGGTATTTTTCCTTGCATTTATTGGTCATTTTCATAGTCATCTAGAAATGGGAAGCTATGCCTCTTAAATTTTCCATAAAATCACTTGAAAATAAATAAGAAAAATAGTAATGATGTTTTGTTGTGGTTAAAAGCATACTATTGTGTACAAATAGTATGGTCACAGTAATACAGTAATAATGGAATTGTGTCATGCCATTATTAAGTCAACTAATGTTATCTTAGCAAAAATTCTCACTGCTGCAAGTAGAAGGTGGTTTCTTTCTTTCAGACATCCCTGAAAATATGCAGCAGCTGCTTCACCATGTTTTTGTAAAATAATCTTTGATATGGGTAAAGAACTCCTTCCTTGGAATGCATGACATTATCAGGAAAGCCTTTTTGTAGTCCTCTGTGTTTCCCTGCATTTGGTTTACATTTTTATTAATATGTGGTACCTATCACTTAATTGGCCTGCTTCTTACCATTTGCTAAGCTTTGGTCTCACTGTCAATTCTAAGTAATTATTTTTCTAAATATCATCAGTTGCAAATCTCAAGCAGGCTCTGCTGGTAAATTTTGTCAGCCACAATAAATTATCTTGAATAAAGCAAGTTGTATAAAAACAGATACACAAAAAAGTAAAACACTATTTGTGATAAAAAGCATTTTAAATATATGATATTTATCAAAAAAGAGAAAAAAACCACTGCTTTCTTGAAAATTCCCACTCTTTTAATCACTCTTTCTTAAAAATACAAGACATGTTAGTTAAACATATTCTGAATTTCCTAACAGTGTACCAGACCACAACTCTCTAATGATAGAATCAAGCCTACTAAAACATTCTCTACACTCAGCAGTGTTTAAAACATAGCTTGTTTCTCATAGCTCATTACCTCACTGAATGAATTTGTCCAAATCATGAAGGCAAATGGGTTTAACCTCCTAGGGTGCATTTTTACTTCTTCTCATGTAATTTACACCTTCATCACTAGCTCTCAGATCAGAGTCTTTTCACTAAGGACAGTATTTTGAAGCACTGCTACAGTAAGATATAATGGGAACATACAGTGAGAGTCAGTTAAAGAAATACAGGCACAGAATAAGAAATTGCATGCTGAGAAAAAGAGTTACACAAGCACTTAACCCAGGAGCTCTCTCTGGGCTTCGTAGTTTTGCTATCTTATTTGTGAAAAAGGATGTGAAGAGATAAAGAATCATACTAGTGTCTAAGTTTGTCTTTTAGTGAAGGAACATCCACATGTTTCTATGGTTTAGAATCACAAAATTATTTTTATATGGTTTCATTAGACTGCTGTGCATAGAATCAATTTATAGCAGGAACCAAAGATCAGGGAGTTTAAATGATTCTTTAAGAATGATTCCTAGAACATGGAGCTTGGGGAGGTGGCTATTAATGATAAAAAAAAAAAAAAGGAGAGCACTAACAGAACAAATATACAAAGATTTAGGTTTTTCTAAATAGAGTCCTTAAAGCTAAAAGTTATATGAACCTGGCTATTTCCCTCTTTCAAAATTTGTATGTATGTATGAAAGTATGATTATGTAGTAACTTATTCCAATTTGTATACACATGGAATGAATTCTGTATAATTTCATTTATATATGCATATAAATTATATAGCTACTTACAGGAGAAGTGTGTTATGGATAAAAATATAAAAATAGAATTTACTTGAGGTCAAATCAACATATTGGTCAAGCTGTAATGCAAGTAGTTGAAATGGAGGAGTTATTTAAAATAAAACGTTTAGTAGATAAAAAATCCAGGCAATTTACAGCAAGCTCCAAATTATATCAAAATATATAGAAAAATTTGAATTCTAAATAAAGGACTGTTGACTATGGTTCTTATAAATGATGAGTCAATTCTTGAGGGATATGACAGGCCTAATTTTGAACATCAATATGAAGGGTGATTGTATACACAGTTAAGCCACAGCTAGAGAGTGAACAAATAATGAACCACAAAATTGCCCCAAAGTATAGGTCAGAAAATTGATTTAATTTCTGTTGTACAAAACAGCATTTTTCATATAATAAATCTGAAGGAAATGAGACAGATACTATACTTTTTTCTAAATGGGATTGAAAAACTGCCTTGGTAGAAAGACTCCACATTCAGCTATTTATCACAATATTTATGTTTATCTATGGGAAGATGTGCACTCATACTCTGCTGGTTCTCTGATTTACTTCAAACCAGTTGGGTTGCTAATCACTATTTTCTCATAAACATTTGTTTCATGAGGCCTTTCGTAATCAATCATTAAATATTATTTTTGCTTAAGTGAATGATTTACTAGATTAAACTCATACAACTAAATCAAACACTACATTTTTAAAGGGAACAAAAGGTACATATTAAATATCAATTTTTTTTGATTTTTGAGTAGAATCTGTTTGACTTTACAGTTGCTGGAATACTGTGCTTATTGTGGGAATACTACTTTGCATAATCTTTCATCAAGGAATTTTTTATTTCTCCAGATTTTAAAATCAAGTCTCCATCTATTTCCATAAAATTTAAAAGTCAGTTTTCTGAATAAACTAGAGGGATTTTAAAATTGAGCTTACTCTGCAACTGGCATTTAAACTCACAATCTGAGACAGGATTAAGGTCAATATGAATCTTTTAGTTTCCTTGCTACTTAATTTCCTGTTTGTGTTTACAGTTTTATTTCCTTTGATGAAATTAATAATATTCATGTATGATTGAACAGTTGTGCTCTGTGGCACTAATTAATTTTGAATTTTAAAGTAAGAGTAAATGAGCACCTTTTAGTACACTATAATTATATTTTTATTAAAAAAATCCACTTGATCTTTACTAGTAGAATTTAGATCACTATGTTTTTGATCAATGCAGAAGAATTAGATTGCCAGTCAAGCTAGAAGTCAACTGTTTTAAAATAAACTCAAATATTTGAAAGAAATTTGGAAACTTTGTTTTTTACAGCAGATACATCTATATCCTATGGTATACTGTACATGTTTTATTGGCTTACAAGTACAAAAATTTCTCTGTTGCCAAGAAAAGAGTAAATGAATGAATGAATGATGTCTGATATAGACATAATCTGGTTTTGAATATATGATAACTTCTGAAATAATTGAAGGACTGTAATGGTTCCAAGGAAAGTGTAATCGTTGATCATATACTCTCCTTACACTGCTTATTTATAATTTTTTTTTTTTTACTTCAAGTTAAATAAAGAACATACAGGGACTTTTAATAGTGAAAAAAATACACCAAAGATTATTTTATTTTATCAAACAAGCACTGTTTTGATTTGAATGTTTTAACATTGTTCTTTCATTTCTCAATCCTTATGTGATATCCATTGTGATTTACCCTATAAATTCTTCTAAACTAAAGGATCATTATCATGAGAAGTAATATATATATAAAATTATAGGAAACAAATGAACTACAATTTTTTGAACTTTTGTTGGAAATATTTTCATGAAAATCTGTAGTAAAAGTTACTCAAGTACAAGAAACTGGCTTTTTACAATTTATGTTAACATTTTTAAACCTTAGTACAAAATTTACTTTATCGTGGATAACTTTAAGTAAACTTTCTTATGATCTTCAGAAAACTCAGACTACCATTTCCTAAATTATTTTAAAAGACTTGAAGTTTTTGTTTGTTTGTTTGTTTTTATTTTAAACATATTTAGAAGAGTCTTTCCCAGAAAAACAGTTCAATCTATTCAGTTTTATCTTAGCATCCCAAATGTTACATATTCCAAATTGAGGAAACGTGGGATGGGGAATGTAAAACTTGATTTTAATGTTCTAATTCTCATTTGGTTATTCTCTTTTTGACCAAGGAGAGCTATACAACATAAAGTAAAGTGACAGTAAAGGGAAGACAACTGGGTCATTTAACTCAAAGGAAACACAAATATATTATATCTCACTGTTGGGAACAAGGAAGGTTCTAATCCCGAAGGACAGGCTACAAATCAGTCATGTATAAGACAGCACTATACTACGCTGATTTTAAATGATGATAGAATTAACATTCATTTAATATATTCCATACAAAAATGTTCATCTTCACTCTCATCTTTGGACAGGTACATTCTATCTACCCCACTCTCAGCAACATGTTATGATGCTGAAGGAATGTATAATATGTGTATAGACGGGTACTAGCAACAGAGGCAGGCAGGACCTCACTATGGCTGAGATTGGACAGAATGTGCTCCCATCTACATCTCTTTGCCATGTTACAAGTATACCAATGAGCACACTAAAATACTTAGATATATCACCTGACCTATAACATAATTAATAGATTACACAGCAAATTGTGGTATTTTCTTATTCATCCATATTTTCATTCAGTCATTCATCCATTTAACAAATATTAAGCCCTTTCTCTTTGTCTGGCATTGTACCCCAGAGGTACAAGGTTGAGCAAAAAAGAAATCATACCGACCATCATAGAGCTTACAACTTAGGGAGGAGAAAAGATAAGTTCAAAAATGGCAAAAATAAATATGTAACTCTAAAATGGAAAAGGAAAGATATTCAATACTAAGAAATGATGGAAGAGGGGTGCTTGGCCTACTCTGAGGAAGAAAGGAAAGTTTTCTCCAATAATATCTGAAGAATGATTATAAAGAATGAATAGATTAACTAGGGACAAAGTGGAAGGACATTTAGATAAAGGCAACCCCATATGCTAGAGATAGGAAAGAGTGCAGCGTGGTTATGGAAATGAAAGCAGGCCAGTGTGGATGAAATACAGAGAATGACGAGAGAGTGGAGGGAGAGAAGGATGGAGAGGTTAGCTGAGCACAGATCATCATGAACCATTCTAACGGCATGGAGTTTAGTACCATTTATCCATTTGCAGTTTCCATTAAAGGAATTTATATTACGCGTTCTTAATGACATCACAATTCTTTGTCCAGATTTATTGCCTAGTCTTCACTCAGCAACTACCTACTGAGTGATTATTTGGGAATCAACTTTTTCAGCAAACTTGAATTTTGTCACCCCAGGAAAGCAGATGATTTAGACTAGAGGAACTAGAGTTGCTTTTCTGCCGAGGGTATTGAATGTCTCATAGTATTTATAACGCATCCAAAAGGCAATGATTCATAAAATATCAATAGTAATTGAGGAATATGCCAAAGTGAAGATTTATTCCATCTTAATTTCAAGTATTTGAAGGGACTGAGAGATCATTTATAGTGCTTTTCTGTGGTGACATTATTTTAATGATGTCATTTAAATCCATTTTCAGTGCAATACAGTAATTCATAAATGATAAATTACATTATTTAATATTTCAATTGAGACATTGATTAGATATAGGGGTCCAGTTGTTTTAATAAAGAGTTTAAAGATTTGCTTGCATCTTAAAAGAATCCTGCATTTAATTAATAATTTTAAACTGACCATTTCTTTTGATGTGTCAGAAACACCATATATTGGTTGTGAAACAAGTGTTATATGTTGTTTTTTAGATTCACTTAACTTTCTATTTTGAACAACCCTACAAAGAATGCACTGCATGAAAAGAAAAGGTGAAAAATGATGAGTTCACTTACATAGCTGTACTCTTAGTCCCAAACCAATAAGTCTTTTGCCCTTTTTCTCATTTATCATATATTTGTAAGAGAGACTTACCTTAGGGGGGAAAATGTTAAATAGGGAAGTTAATATTTGAAAAACTTACTTCATCTTTCTCTTGCCACTTTTCTTTTTACAAACAAAATAAAATGGTAGCTGGAAGTAAATCATTTTGAGCAAACAGAACATAAGTACACACTAAATGTCTTGACCTTTTATTTATATTATGTGTGTTATTGTTCCTCTGAGTGCGTTGTGATCCAAGTGAAAGATGGACAAAGAACATTCTTGTTCAAGTACCATATGTTAAAGGACTCCGAACTGTCATTAATTGGAGCTCTGTTTAAGGAACCAGAGTTGGGGACACAGTGATTTCTGTGTGTATCCAGATTAATGTGTTCTGGATCTCATGTGAAAAAGGACAGATGGTCAAGCAGAAACATCATGTTTGCTGGAACAGCATTTATTGTTAACGCTTGCAGAGATGAAAATCAATGACAGGCATGCAGTCCCCATTGCCCTGTTGCATTCTGGGACAACTGATTGATATCTGAAGTGAGCTCACAGGACCTGAAGTGAGACTTAGGGAAATAGACTGCAGCCCTCGGGTTGTGGGGCTTTTGGAAAGAACCAGAGAGCTTCTCCTTTGGTGATAGCAGGGGTCACATACAAAATAACATGATGGTTCAGAACCGTGAATCCAGGGAGCCCTATTGCCAGCTCAGTGTAGGTGGGAACTGAGGTTTGGAGGGGAAAACTCCCTTTCCTGGGAGGATATGTTTGAGGTTTGGGGCACAAGACATGCAACTGCAGTTGTATTATGTGGCAAACTCCTTGTGACATTGTTGTTCTTGGGTGAATTGGGACTGGGGTCCAAGCTTTGAGGTTGACCTTAATTTTTTGCATTAAGCAGTGGATTTGGGGGTGACTAACACCCTCTTAGGAGTCTCTCTTGCAGGGGTGTAGCATTGGACAAGTTAACCCTTACTTCTTACTTGCATGCATCAGGAGTAATTTTACACAATTTGAAGACTCAGAAGGACAGGTATTAAAGACCAATAATTATCACTATAGTCAATCACCCCATTTAGATTCTGTTTGTGTGTCTGTGTGGCAACTCGTTCACATTCCCCAGGAAGATGCTCACTTCTATCTCTTAAGAATCATTTCCATTTTGAAACATTGCCATACAGGTGTAGTGGGAGTCATGAACTGGGATAAAATGGAGTAGTTTTTAAGTAGTGACATTAGCACATATGTCTTGATCTTGTAAAGTAATTAATACAACGAACTTTTCATTCTTTTCTGTAGGTAAACACTTTTTTTTGCTCAAAAGCATGTTAAAGCTATTTTATTAGTTTCAATTTTTTTTTCTGTTTCATGTAAGGACAACTAATTGTGTCAACTAATACATGTATAAATATATATATATACATATATGATTATGTGAATTAATATGTACACACAAATATTTTTATAAACAACATTAAGCCACAGTCAATTGCTTTAGTTGTAGGTGAGAATTTTTATAAAGGTTTCTAGTATACAGGATTTATTTTCCCTTGCACTCAACTGCTATCTGAACATTTTACAACAGCAAAAATATAAAAGCTGCTCTTTTTAACACACTGTTTTCACCTTAAGATATTTTTGTCATTTTCATAATTGGTTTACTATATTTGCATTGTCAACAGAACTTTGTGCTTTTCAACATTTAACACCTGTGAAGAACTATGACTTTACTGCAAGCCATAGACATAGTTGGTTGCAAAAGAACTTTAACTCACTAGCAAATATGTAGAACTTACAACAAAAGTTTTTTGGTTCAGAGAACTCAGAATTTCTTTTACAGTTTTATTTACAGGGTTTTTTGTTGTTGTTGTCCCAAATTTCTATTTTAATATATTTACTTTCAAATTCCTGGTGATCTCTGGTGACCTTTGTATACAATTTATTTAGCTGTCCACAGTATTCTCTATAATTTTATTTCCCTGTATATTGTTTTCTATAAAATTATAGAGAATATAGAGTGTGTTTCTTTCCTCAGTCAGTAAAGATATTGTATGTTTATTCAGTCCTCAGTCTTTCTTTGAAAACAGAATCTCACACTTCTTGTGTAAGTGTGCATATCTTTATTGTATAAGAAAACACAACAGCATATAAAACAATAACAAATGTTAATGAGTGTTTAGTACCCAAATTTAGTGCTCTTAACATAAAAATGACCCAGGATTATGAAAATCTTGGCGAGGGTGGGAAGGTGGGTAGGAGTGTAGGTCAAGTTTAAGTTGGTGAGGGAGATTGGGGACTCCCTCACAGGGGTCAGGCCAGCATGTGGGCACTGTGGCCCTCCAGAAGAGTGGGAGGTGAGTGCATACACAAAAGTAAATGAAATTTGTGGGTTAGCCTAGGAAAAGAGCTGGAATTTATTTTCTTTCCTTTCCTTTTTTTTTTTTGTCCCTTGAACCACATAAATTTTTCTTTTCTTTTACAGTCCTACAGATTGTCAATGCAAATAATCAATAAACAATCTATAATAAGAATAGAAGAGAGTTTTATTACAGCCAAACTGAGGACTATAGCCCTGGAAACAGCCTCGCAGTAGCTCTGAGGGCACTGTTTCTAAGAGATAGGGGAGGAACCAGCTTATATATGAATATTTTGGCTGGGAAATACATGTAGTCAAGTACCTGTACATCTTGGTAAGAGATTATTGCTAATCACGAAGAACAGACACCACAAATTAATGACTTTAGTGACTTTCTATTTGGGAAGATACAAGAATCTGGGTCATTAAAATTCTTCCTGAGGTGTGCATCTTAACTGTCTATGGGCTGGGTATTCAAGTCACAGAATGCCTTATCCTGTTTTATTTATTTTTTTCCCCTCAATTCCCCTCAGGGCACATGGTCAGTGGGTGACTGCAGTGGGTTGCAACTTAACCCTTTGTATAATTGGATGGTGGGCAACACCAATTTTACTTTAGTGGTTAAACAGATATACAATTTATGTTGACAGGCCACAAGGCAGGCTGTTTAGTTAGCATGAAGTTCAAACCAAATTAGGTATAAGCCAGAATGACTTCCTCATCCCTCACTATGTGAAAACGTCTTCCATTAGGAGTGAGTAGGAAAAGACTAGTAGTGGTGTAACATCGTATACTGGCATGCTGTATATTAAATGAGCAGCTGTAGATTGGCAGGTGACCAGATTATGTTCTAAAGTTCTGTAATATCTTCCATTCCAAATCAAGTATTTTCCCACAGATGTAAGTTTTCTATTAAAATTATTTTTAGTACCAAACTGATTTGAAAATAAACTTTTGGTTCATAAATTATCCCTTACCCAAGTTACTGTGTAAAAGTTAAGGCATTTGAGGGCAGTCATATCCAACCACAGTCTTCATCACTGCCATCCTCTTTCACCACATTTCTCTTTTTTTTAAAAATAATTTTTATTGGGGTATAGTTGATTTACAATGTGGTGTTAGTTTCAGGTGTACAGCAAAGTGAATCTTTTATACATATGTATATGAACCATTTCCCCACCTTACCCACACCTGTGCCAGATATCCTGGAGTCTGGAGCATTATGGTTCAATATTTTTAGAGAATAAACTTCTGAATCTTTTAGGGTCCTGAGGGAGGTAAAGATATAGCTGTTCATCCAATCCTTCTAATTTCAGCCCCTAGCCCTCCATCTGCCCCTCATAGTCCCTAAAAACCTTGAATACTTAAAATATTCAAGCAAATTGGACTAGTTTTATCCCTGTTATTATCCCTCTTCTCACTTAGAGTCCATCTTTCTCTGCTCTGCTAAAATGTTCATCCCTTCCCCTTAAATTTTGCAGTGACATTGTTTCTTCAATTTTTTTTCCTCTCTCCATTGTTTGGTTCTTATGGACCTATATGCCTCTTGCCATTTTAGTGGTGTTTTGAAATGCAACAAAGATAAACTTGTTCAGTCTGAAAGTTATAAGGTATTTCTCCTCTTCCTTTTTATTTTATCTTGTTTGCTGACAACACTGTTCATAAATTTACCAGGGCTACAAAGCTGAAAGCAAATTCAGATTTGTTTCCTTTCTCTCATCTCCCCTACAGCTCCATCACAAAGGCAGGAATATTTGCTTCATAATTTTTTTATGGTAAGTACACTCACTAATCACTATCCCTAATAATACTGCCTTAATTAGGCTTCTCACTCATCATCTCTCAATTAAGTACTGTGACCTGGTCTCCCTCCCTTTAATAGTGCATCCTCAAATCCATCATCCATACACCTACGGAGTGATCTGTCTCACATGCATAGCTGGCTGTGTCCTTTTCTTTTTAAACCCTTCAACAACTGCTCTTATGGCACTGGGTCAAAGTGTAACTCTTTAGCATGGAACACAGGGCCTTCCTGGTGTGACCTCTTGACATCATCTCATCCATACATTTTCACTGCACCCAGACTACACTCCTAGAATCACCTACCTCTCTGTAGCTTTGTTATTTTCTCTAAGTAAATTGACTTTCTCATTTTGTCTTTTCTTTTCAATCTCCTACTGATCTTCTTAAATAAATCAGGCATTTTTTTCTTCTCTACTGTGAAGACTTCCTTGCCCACTCCCTCCCGCAATCCCCCACCCCCCTGCATTCTGCTCTACCAGGCTGGTTTAGTTACTGATTTTTTTTTTTTTTTTTTTAGTTACTGATTATTTTCTTTGCTCTTGGACACTACCTCTGTTATTATCTTTATCACATTTATGATAATTATCTTTAATGCTTTCTTTTCCTCCTCTGAGATGTGGGTGTTTTGAAGTAGGCATAATCTCTTCCTTATAGAATGGTAATGGGCACACAATTGAGCTTATTCAAGATATGAATAAATTGATGAATATTTGTCCTTAACAAGAAGGGCAGACAGAGAGGGAAAAAGTGTTACTCTGACTCCCAAGTCAGCAGTTATGTGTCTTCTAAGTGATTTTTTTCTTTGTTTCTAGTCAGAATAAAATTCCATGGCTCAATGCTTTTATTTATGTTTGTCTTTCTGCCTGGAATGGCCTTTTATACATTCTCCTGACTGAATATCCCAGCCCAGATCAGACACCATGATTTTTTTTTAAGCTCCCCATATAGGAAAGTCTTATTTTGGTATGAACCATCAGAAATAATGGCATTCAGAACTTATTTCTCCTCTGTACTCTACAGGTCAATTTCCCTACATCTATTAGAGCATCCATCACTCTAAGCAGTAAAGCAAAATAACTCTAAGAACTTAAGAATGGAATTATGGTAAAATCAACTTGCAGTAGTTGACCTAGCCTTGGGTAAAGTATAATACTTTCAAGCAATAATGCACAAATGTGTGATTGAACAGTTTCCTCCAATAAAGAGGTCAGGATCTTGCTACAGAAAAAGACTACCTATATTGGCAGGTTCAAGTCTGTAGCAGAATCAATGTCTAAGATGAAGAATGTTTCAATCAGGGACAAATGTTGAGAAAAACACATGAGATTGAGACTAGGGTGAATCTGTAAGCTTTCAACATTGATTTTCCAAAGAAATAAATGGACTGAGGATATAGTCTTCCCATCAAAATTTGGAATATTCCCCCCTGCTTTCTCTCTCTCTCTCTCTCTCTCTCAGATATGTAGGCATCACTGATGAATTTGGGTTCTGTTTTCATAGCTCCTTTACTCACTAGCCTGAGAAGGTAGGCTTAATCCTTCCATCTAGATATTCAAACACATATTACATGCTCAAGAGTTTTATTGAGTGAGTGCATGTACAATATTTTTGACACAAACATA
The DNA here is from genome assembly GCF_009873245.2 of Balaenoptera musculus. Classification (NCBI taxonomy): domain Eukaryota; kingdom Metazoa; phylum Chordata; class Mammalia; order Artiodactyla; family Balaenopteridae; genus Balaenoptera; species Balaenoptera musculus. Next base: position 121,187,798 of record NC_045788.1, read on the forward strand.
TGTTGGTAGATTGATTATAAATCTCAGCTGCACAGATTTATTCAATAGAATATTAGATCAGTTCAGTTCTCAAGTTGTGATTTTATCAGACTTATGAGAAAATCTGTTGATAGTGAGATTGCTTGCCATTTTCTTTTATATTTTGCTCCTTTCTCACTTTCATTGTGATTGTGCAGTCCAAGGTAACCCTTAAGTAGAAGCAGAGCCTGGAATAATGACATTAGTAGTCTTCTCTTTTTCCAAGTTGAAGTGCACTGAACCAATCCCTCATATTTCAAACAAAAAGAAATAAGTCCTCTGGAGCTTTGGGGGCACCTTGTTATTCTTACCTCCTTTGTTTTGTTTGATTTTTGGTGTGTAATAATCCTTGACATGTTATATTTTATTATTTTAACACATTATGCATCAAACATATCATGTCCCAGGAGGTCATGATTTAACGTAGAGCAGAGGAATGTTCTCAGAAAATGAAATGAAAACCATATCTAGCAATTGCTAGGGAATTGAAGGTGTCCACACAATTACCCAGTGTAACAAAAATAAACTGTGTATATATTTTTCCTACCTTTTTTCTCTTCACTGTGTGGAGGGGAGTTTCATTTTCTCTTTGGGGGGTTATCATTTTCATGAGCATGTTATGTGCCAAGTGTGAATATATCTAGTAGATGCAGTAGAAGATGATGACATTCTGAATATATTCCCTGCTCAGCCTAAGAATTCAATCCTATAACACTATATTCCATTATATTTGCACTGTTGTAAGTAGAGAAAAAATAAAATGGCCAGGATCAAAAGTATAAATTGTTGAAACTACCCCCCAAAAAATGTGTTCAAAGATGATAAGAATATTTCCTTTGGGTTTCAGTGACAAATGTTGAATGGTATTTCTTATAGTTTATTCCAGTAAAAGAATAAAAGAGACACAGAAATACTGATATTTAGTTATTTAAAATTGGAAATTTATAGACCTATATCATTGTAAAAAGAATTATAAGCAATACTCTTTGCAACTTATGAATTAGCACTGAGAAAGAGCCATTTCACATCACTGGACAAGTACAATTCAAGGAGGACAAAAGAACAAACCCAATAACAGAGATCATAACTAAAAGTAAACAAACAAAACAAAATCTTGCACTGCTTCTTAAACTTTTATTTACAAAAATTCCATCACTTACCTTCGATATGCCCTGGCCTCCTGTTTTCCCATCCTGTTTATCTTTATTCTTCTTGTACATTCTTCAAATTCATTTTTCTCTGTCCCTTTCTACACAGTTTTTAATTCTATTTATGAATTGCAAGGGATAGGATTACTAAAATTAAAAATATATATATATACACACATATATATATATATATATGAAAAGATAGACATACTTGGGATAAGATGAAAAATAGGCTTGAATATGGGAAGACTTTTCCCATTACAGAAAATAAAATAAATTAAAAAGAAAAACAAAAACTTCAATTCCAGATCACACTCCAGTCATCTTTCTCTTCTCTTGCACAGTTAAACCTCTTGGAAGCCTTGTCTGACATTCATGATTCCAAATCTTTACCACACATGTTGGTTAAGCTATTGCAGCCTGGCTTCTGCCACCATCAATAAATTTTGTTCTTGTCCAGGGCATCAGTGCTAATGTTTTTGTGAAAGGTACATTTTTACGCCTTAGGTGTCTTGACTTTTCAGTATTACGTGTATTCACTGAGACTCATTTTTCTTAAATGGCTTTCTTCCTTCCCCAGTGTTCACTTTCACTTTGCTGGAATCTAACCCTTTGCCAACCCACTGAATTTGTTGTTTTATCAGGATTCTGTCTGAGACTTTCTTCTCTTTTTACCTGAACACTTGTACTAAATGATCTTTATTCTCATGACTTCAGGTACCAGCTCTAGTGTCGATATCTCCCAAATATATCACCAGCCCAGATCACCATATATCTACCAGGCTTCTGAAGATTCCAGAACACCATAAAAGTCAACTAAGTTCTTTATATGTTTCTTCTAATTTGCTTTTACTGGTATATTCTTGTCTTAGCTAAGGTTCCCTGAAAACAGACTCTGGCATGAAAATTTGCCTGCAATAAATTTCTAGGGAAGTATCTGGAGAATATCTCCTGTAGTAGAGTAAAGAAATGGGGTTGGCAGAGAGAGGAGTTGAACTGTAACACAACTGTAATATAGGTTTTAGCCAGTAACACAGTGAGCTCTGGACTAGAATGGCCCTTCAGTGTCATCCTAAATTGAGGCAAGGGAATTGAACCTTTGTACTGTGGCATTCACCAGTAACTAGACGTGGGCTCACACTTGAAGAAGAGTTAGTAACTTCAGGAGATGAGTCTCCTTTGGTCAAGAGCAATTCCTTACGAAAGGCTTAGTTGTGAGCCAGCAACTGACAACATTCCCGGTAGCTGGATGAATGAGAGCCTCATATCTGAAGGGTGATCTGGGCAACTCAAGAAAGAATCCATTACTGACCATAAATTTGCAACACATGATCCAACTCCAGCTAGGTATAGTTTCCCTAAGATTCTAATTGGCCTCTTTTCTGGAGTAATTTAGAAGAGGAAGGTAAAAGGGAACAAATGAAGTTCCCACTGGTGCTATAATTCTCATGGCAACACTTAACATTTCTGCCATAATTCTCATGGCAACACTTAACATTTCTGTCTCCTACTACCCAGTCTAGATTCCCCACACTGTTTTAGTATCTCTGTTAGCCTAAGGAGATTGTAGAATGGGGTGATTCAGAAATTCATCCCCAAAGTATCTGGGCTGGTCTATTTTCAACATGGCCTGCTCAGACCTTGGCTGCTGCATTTGTCCACTTGCAATCAAAATTGGACAGGAGAGTAGCAAGAGAGACCCCAAATGATTGCCAAGTGAATCCTTCCTTGTCCCCACTATGTAACATCAACTTTACCTCCTTCCCTGTTAGTATGATGACACTATTCTGTGACATAAAGATATGCCATCACCAGGTGGCAGCCATAAATTAAAGTTCACTGGTACTCTTACTCTTTTCCCAGGTGGAAGTGTTCTTCTCAAGCAACCAGGGACTCTAGACCCACAGAGCCTAATGCTGTGAAGACAAGAAGCATGAATTCCCCATTTGGTGAATGACAGTAAGTGGAACACTTCTTCTCTTTTCATTCTTTGATTCCTGTATCAACAGTTTTTACCTACTGGGGACCCAGCACCATAAAATGATAATTGCTTTAGGATGTTCACTGCATCCTGGAGTATGGAAGCATGAAACCCCATCACTTCAGAGTATCATTTTCAAAATGGCATCTCACCTTCAGAATCTGTTTTTTTTTTTTGCTCATCAGGATAGCAGCTTCTGGGTGGTCTGGTGTGCAGTATAACCCATAGATCCCATGGTCATGAGCTCACTGGCATACGTCTTTGCTAGAAAGGGGGCTGAGCTCCATGGTCTGAAGCAATCTTATGTGGGATTACAGGTCTGCAAGTCTCTAAATTATCTGCTGGCCAAAGCCCTATAGGCAGGAAAGACAAACCCTTAGCTGAAATGCATATCACTGTCCTTTCAGGTTGGAAGTAGTACTACATAATAAATGTGACAACAGGTTCTGGGGGTTCAGCACTGTTTTACTGGATATTTGCACATCAGGCTTGGGGAGTAGGAACCCATGCTGTTGTGGCCATGCATAGCCATGATCTCTGCCACCCTGGCCTCTCTGTTATGAATCACTGTGCCTACAATCAATGATAGAAGTTTTCTGATGTCAAATGACTATGCTATTCTGTTTACTGGGTGGGCTAAAGCCTCTTCTATAGAGTATGCTCTCCAGTGGCTAATTTGCATTTCAAAGATCTTCATACGTTGTGCCCACTGCCATAGTTCCATCCACATTCTATTTCTTGAAACTTCTTAATCCTTGATCTTTTTCCCCCACTCTTTTTGAAAATTTTTCTCCAGGTCCCTGAACCAAAAAAAAAAAAAAAAAAAAAAAAAGCCAATCATTATCACTGCTGATGTCAGAGAACTAGAGAATTAAATGTTTGTGTCACATAAATAATAGCTAATTCTGATCCTTACTCCTGCCAGGGATAGAAAAGAATGTATTAGCATTGTGTTTAAACATAGCCATCTGACCTCTATTATTTTGAGATTCTATCATCCCTATTGTTCCCTATTGCTATTAAGGAGATTGATTCTGTAACAGTATACCACGTAGTTACTCATGTTCTAGAGAAGACAGCCACCATTGAGCTTCTCAACAAGATTGTTCTTACCTTCACTAATAATAGAATACCTCACACGCTCTCCTGTAAGGCATAGTCAGCTGCTGAGTTTTCTGGCCTTACATCTTATGTTCATTCTACCATGGCTATTTTCTAACAACGTATCTCCCTCCCTTGACACAGAGCTCTCAGCATCCAGTGCCTACATACTCTGCTGGCTGCTCCCAGTATATGTTGACTTCATCCTTTTGGTCTTTGTTATAGTCTGGTGGTTAGGATGAGAAGACTGGATGGATCCTTAGGAAGGGGTGAGTTGCATTGTCAAGGAGGAGGTCCCTACATCATTCTACAAGCAAGGCTAAGCATCAGAGTTATATTAAAGGATTGAGCCAATTCTCCAGGCCCAGGGAGCTCTGGAAGATTTGGGTTTCATGGCTCTCAAGCACATTGACTCAGAGGTCCCTACTCCAACTTCTACAGAGTTCCTTGCTTTTCCATCTGACCCCAGAAGAGCAGAATTGCCAACCTCTCCTGGAATTCCTCTACATTTATAACTGAGTCCTGGGTCTGAATATTAAGTTTCTCTCCTTTGACTACAGAAAATAAATGTCTTTTTAAAAGTGGCCTTCTGACTTTCACAGCTACTTAAATTGGTGATTAACAATCTCAGCCTTTCCCTGTTTTTCTTTGACTTACTGGTAGCACTTAGTTTTAGCCAACTGATTCCACAGTCCTTATGGTCGTCAATTCCCACCACAGCTTGCAAATCTCTGAGCTACTGTACTATTCAGTTCATTTCTTTCCATTAGTATCCCATCAGTAGTCAAACTGTACCAATACTGTATCAAGGGGCTATCACTGTTATTACACATACCACTAATATGCCAGTCCTCGTTGCCAATTAGCCATGAAGTGAATGATCCTGGTCCAAAAATCTTATTTTAAAACCTGCTCCCTAGGATAACTTCTGACTTAACTGTATTAAGTCAATTGGAAATATAAAATAGAGAAAAATGTACAGGGGGGAGGTTTACTAAACAGTGTCTAAGGAACAACACCTATACAAGAATGAGGGAAGCAGAATTGGGTAATGGGAGCAGTTGAATTTAAGAGTGATAGAGTTGGAATATAAGCCATAGTGGATACTCTGGGGTCTCTGAAGCTTCCCTAGCCTTTCAGCATTTCCTTCTTTGAGGGGAAGCAGCCTAAGTTTGATACCACTGCAGTAACCAGTCATTGGATATGGGCTACTCCCTAGCAAAAAGGATGCCTTTGAGAAAGGGTGCTCCTTCAGCTAAGGGCAGTTCCTGGAAGCAACTCAGATGAGACGTCAGCTATCAATCCTCCCAGGATCTAAGGTAATAAGTGCCTCCATCCTGAAAGGGAGGTTAGTTGCACATGTCAGCATTTTACAGTCCTCTACTCAGTGAATGGCATCTCCATCAAACCAGTGTTCCACCTCTTAGTAGTGAGTGGCATCCTTGGCTCTTTCCACAGTATTCACACACAGTCAATGAAATCCTCACAATTCTCCCTCTCACATATCCCTTGAGGCACTTCACTTTCTTTGCCATCCTCACTTTATCTATTCTAATTAAGACTATCCTCATTTCTTACCTGGAAACCTGCACATCGTCCTCCTACTTATCATTCCAAATTCAGTCATGTCTCCTGCCAATTCATTAAGGATTGCAGGTAGGGTGACATTTTAAAATCATTACTCCACTGATGAAAGCAATGCAAAGCTTTTACAAATACTTCACAGTAAAGCCCAGAGTCTGTGAAATAGCTTCAAAATTCCTTATGGTATGCCTAACATATTTTTAACCTTGTTGCAATATGCTAGAGCTGCTGTAGCAGAGGGCCACAGACTATGTGTTTAATTTCTTTAAACAACAGAATTTACTTTCTCACAGTTCTGGAGGCTGGAAGTCCAAGACCAAGGTGTTGGCACAGTTGATTTCTCCTAGGGCCTCTCTTCTTGGTTTGTAAATGGCCTCCTTCCACCTGTGTTTTCACATGGTCTTTTCTCTTGTAGTGTCTATGTCCCGATCTCCTTTTCTTATAAGGACACTGGCTGTATAAGATTAGGACCCACCCCAATGAACTCATTAAACCTTAATTATCTCTGCAAACACACTTTCTCCACATTCAATCACATTCTGAGTTACTGGGGGTTAGGACTTCAGGATACGGATTTGGAGGGGACACAATTCAGTCCAGAACACATGCCACCTTTAAAATCTGGTGAAACACATTACTTCTCCAAAGGTGCCTTGCTTTTACTTAATTTAAGCTTGTCTCCATATTATTTCCTGGTTTTAACTCTTTCGTCCTTCTCTATTTCTTCAGGTTTGGGATCGAATGTCATTCTCACTTAGGACCCTTTCCTTGTATCCATACAGTTGAATTAAGTGGCTTTTCCTTGAATTCCCATTGTACTCTTTTCATTAAGACCATAACACTTATCAGATGTTATTTTAATTGTGTACTTACTCCTTTATTTCTCCCCATTAGACTATAAACTCCAAAAAGAAAGAAATACTGTCTTATTCACTGTCATGCCCCCAGGTCCTAGCGTAATACCTAACATGGATTAGAATCACAATAAATAATTTTAATCTTATCTCTTTCCTTGCATTATTAATTACTTGAAGGCAGAGTGTGTTTTACTCAACGTTGTTCTACGGCAACATCCAGAAAACTAGTTTACCTGATAGTAAGTGTATAATAATTGCTGACTCAAATATATTTAAACATTTAAAAAATACTTTATCAATTTTTGAAATGCCTATAGAAATATAATTGCTTTAGAAATTACATAATGTACAGACATTAACTCATGTTCCTGTATACGTTTGATATATTATGACTATGACTAACATCTCAGTAATATTGCTTTCAGAAGTGGATCCTAGATGGAGGTCAGTGAAATATCTGGATTTCATATAAAATTTTTTAGTGTCAATCCTTTAATAACAATTATTTTCTCCAACATGTGCAATGAATACCTGCAGTCTGGGCTGTTTTTTTCTATTAAATTTAAATGAAATTAAAAGAGACATTTAAGAATTTTATGGGAAAAGAGTGGCATAGTTCAACTGAAGAGTTATTTATAATGAGATAAAATGAGATGTCTAGGAAACCTGCAAGAAAGGAAGTACCTAGAAATATGGAAGCAAATATCTTTGGACATTATTCTGAGAAATGAACCACAGAAATTAAGAGGTTGAAAGGAATTTAGAGGAACATCTAAATTTAAACATTTAAATACATCTAAATGTATTAATTTCAGAGATGAAGATTTGACATAGAAAGATTTAAATGTCCTCTAACCACAGTTTAGTAACAGCAGCAAAATAAGATCCTCACACATTTTATATAATACTGTGTTTTCAAACAAAATAAATCTTGCACTAAATACGTACACTCCACATCTGCACTTATGAGATGATGCAAATCCATATTACTTTTTAAAAAATGGTTTGTTCACTGCCTTGTATTGAATACTTTTTTTTTGATGTGTGTGGATTCTATAAAAATGAGATTTAAACCTAAGTGCAATCGAGATTTAACAGAAACATAAATTGCATGGTTCAAAGAAAAAGTGTTAGTAAAGAGTTTCCAATGCTTATTACCTCACAGAAATCATATCTTTATATTTTGACATAGAGTAAAAGCATCTGAATAAAAAGAAGTGAAAGCCAAACCAAAAAGCATAGCAAATGGTTGTTTGAGTTAGTTAACATAGAGAGGAGATGTGTGGAATGTCAGTTATTCATAACAAAAAGCATACTGGTTTACGTTTGTACAAACCTTTACCAATTTTAAGACTCTTCTGACATGTTTTCTTCTATATGAGCCACAGGCAAATAAGGTACATGGGTCACTTAATTTTTCCGTTATACATCCAGACACAGAAGTGCAGAGATTTTGTGATTTGTCCAAGTTTACCTAAATAGAATACCTCTGGTCAAAATCACCAAAGACCTCCACATTGCTAAAGCCATTGGTCAGTTCACAGTCTTCATTTCACTTGACCCAGCAGCCATATTGACCACAGCTCATGCTTTACTCCCATGTCTTTGAAACACTGCCTTTATTTGGCTTTTGGCCTTTTTTTTTTTCTTTTGGCATTTTTTTTCTTCTTCATTTGCTGCAACCCCTTTTCATTCCATTTGTTGCTTCTTCCTTCCTCTTCTTTTTTCTTTTTCTTTTTTTCTTTTTTTTTTAATGCCACGCTGTGCATCATGCGGGATCTTAGTTCCCCAACCAGGGATTGAACCTGCGCCCCATGCATTGGAAGTGCAGAGTCTTAGCCACTGGGCCACCAAGGAGGTTCCCCACCTTCTTCCTCTTCTTTCTGACTTCTTAACGTCAAATGTCCCCTTTGATTCTTTAGATACACTCACTCCCTTATTGATCTCATTTTACCTCTTTGCTAACAGTACCAGCAATATCTCTTCAAAGTTTATTTCTCTAGCTTGAATTTCCTCCTATACTGTGGATTCATATATTTGACTATCTGTACAATATATCCATCTAGGTGGCCTGTAGATATCTCAGGTTAGACATGGAAACTGAATTCCTGGTTGCCTTCCCCCAACTTTTTGTATCCATGGACTTCTCCACTACTGTGTATGGATAATCTACCTTTAATCAGGGAGCATATCCTGTGATATGGAAAACGAGATTTGACCATTGTCTTTCACAATGTTCATGTCATTGCTGAATTTGAAGAGGCAGTTTACTTATCTAAATGTGTATGTGTTACAAAATCACCGAGTTTTCGTAAGTGGATGTATGAAGATATGTTAAAGTGCTGCTAAACCTCACTACCTCTACTCCTCACACCGTGGTCAAAACCACAGTCATCTCTCACCTGGATTATTGCAATAAACTCTCTCTTTTTAATTTAATAGTATTGCTTCCACTTTGTCCCTCCCCCCCCACCCCAGACTACTTGCAACACAGCAGCTCTTGTAATCTTGCATTAGATAATCTCACTCTTCTTGGCAAAACCCTCCAGGTGTCTGATCTTACTCAGACTAAAGGGAAAAGTCCTTACTATGGTCTAGAAATGCTCCAGGATCCCACATCCCCTCGTAACTCTGTGCTGTCATCTCCTGCAGCTCTTCCTTGCTCACTTTCTTGCAGTCACACTGACCTCTTCGCTGTCCTAGAAACACATCAGGCAACACCCATCTCAGGACATTTACACTGACTATTTCTCTCTCCAGAAAGCTCATCTCTGGCTATCATTTTATGATAACTCCCTCTCCTCTTTTGTTTAAATAGTACCATTATCAATGAACTCTGCTTTGAAATTCCCATCTACGTTTCCGTTTTGATTTTTATCCTTATATGCATCATTGTCTAACAAACTGGAGTATTTATTTATTTATTTTTCAGGATAATATATCCTGACTCTTATGGGAAACTTAGCAGGGATTTAGCCCACCTCTGTCAAGGTCGACAAAATGGTTTAAAAAAAGCAACATTCCTATTAAAAGAATGTGAAGCTGAATAGGAGTTTGGAACTTAGGCACATGTTGTTTACTATCTCCAGATATATTCATTTATCTCTCCATTTTAAGTCTATAGTATAAAAAGTATGTACTATATTTCAAATATAAAAGTGGACTAAGAAGAACTGAAATGGATATCTCTAAGTTATTTCTGTTTTTCAGAAGCCATCCTAGATAATTTCCTTAAACTTAAAATTAATATCCCTAGAGTAGTGGGTTGAATAACGTACCTCAAAAATTCATGCTCCAGGAATCTCAGAATGTGAGATTGGAAATTATTTGGAAATGGGATCTTTGCAGATATAATTTGTTAAGATGAGGTCATATGGAATTGAGACAGGTCCTAAATCAAATGACTGGTGTCCTTATAAGAAGAGAACACATACACGTGGGGAAAAATGACATATGAAGACAGCAGAGATGGAATTATGTTGCTACAATCAAAGAACAAGAAATATCAGGAGCCATCAGAGGCTGGAAGAGGCAAGAAAGGATTTTCCCCTAGAGCCTTCAGAGGAACGATAGCCTTGATTTCAGATGCCAGACCTCTACAATTGTGAGAGAATTAAATTCTGTTGTTTAAAGCCATCCAGTTTCTGGGAATTTGTTATAGCAGCCTTAGGAAGCTAATATACATATTGTAAATAAAATGAAGATATACAATAAGTAGAATCAACCATCTGTAACAATTATTTCACCAAAGGAATAATTTGTAAATAGATCGTTGAAGATATTAAGAAACACCATTTTCTAATTGATGTGATCTAGAAGCATAACGTAATAAATAAGTTCATACCCAAGCAATTACATTGTCCTCTGTCTGAAGAAAGAACAATATAAAAGAAGGGGATATTCAATAGAATTTAGCAAGACAGGGATCAAAGAGCAAATTTTTGTCAGGAAATTCTCTGTAGCTTCAACGATAGAAGATATACTGACTAGCTAATTTAAACATATATTTAACATGTAATTGAGAAGCTGTCAGAAACACGCCATACTAGAGAGTTATATTTTCATGGTAAACAAATTAAAACCTACTTAAACACAAATGCATTGTAAATATGATTAATGTAAAATTGTAATAGTTTCTGCATACATTTAACAACTTCAAACTAGAAAGTGAGGAGTGGAACAAGGGCACAGTGACTGTGTCATGATATATCTCATTAACTTAGTTATTCGGGCATTCAAGTATTTATGAAGCTGCTTCTTTATTAAGCAACGAAATAAGTATTTTAGCAATATTTCTCTGCTTTCCCTAATCATCTTCCCAGAAATTATCTCCATTATTACTCTGTCAAATTGCAACAAACACAGTCATTATAATTACATCCAGTTCTTCTTTCCTCCTCCTTTATTTTATTCTCCTGTATCAGTTCATATCCAATCAGGAGACAGAAACTACAATTTAATTTGAACAGGAGAAGTTTAATATTAATAATTGTTAACAATAAGCAAAGGCATGATCAAAATATAAACAGAATTTTAAAGTACATGAGGAAGAAAGGACAAATTTGGACAAGTGTGCCCCCGCCCCAAGGCTGGGCTCCAAGTCTCCTTGGCAGAAGTTGTGGGTGCAGCCCACTGCATAGTGGAAAAGCTCACTGGGCTGCCCCAGCCAGAGAGGATGGAAAGACTCCATCCACTGTGCAGGTGGGTCGAGAGGAGGGCGTGCAGAGTAGTTTGGGACATCAGAAGCCTAGGGTGCTCTTGGTAGGGTTGCATAAACTACCCTCTTATCCTCAGGGGTGCAGGCTGAGAGAGGCTAGTGTCAACTGAAAAAAAATGCACAACCTAAAAGTTGAGTTATGTTTTATTTAGGCAGACAAAACTGAGGACTTAACCCCGGGACACAGCATCTCAGATAGCTCTGTGAGACTGCTCTGAAGAGACAAGGTGGGGAGCCAGGAGATATAGGCGTTTTTGCAACAAAGACCAGGTGGTTGAAATATCAAAAGATTACTGTTAATTAAAGAAAAGCAGGACTTTCCCGGTGGTGCAGTGGTTAAGAATCCACCTGCCAATGCAGGGGACACGGGTTCGAGCCCTGGTCCGGGAAGATCCCACATGCCGCGGAGCAGCTAAGCCCGTGCACCACAACTACTGAGCCTGCGCTCTAGAGCCCGCGAGCCACAGCTACTGAGGAGGCCATGCGCCTAGAGCCCGTGCTCCGCAACAAGAGAAGTCACCACAATGAGAAGCCTGTGCACCACAATGAAGAGTAGCCCCTGCTCGCCACAACTAGAGAAAGCCCACGTGCAGCAAAGAAGACCCAACGCAGTCAAAAATTAATTAATTAATTTAAAAAATAATTAAAACAAAATAATGTTCTGAAAATAAATAAATAAATATCACCCTTTAAAAATAAATAAATGAAGAAATAAAGAAAAACAGATACCTCAAGTTAAAGAATTTAGCGCTTTTCTATGTATGGAAAGATGCAACGTCTGGGCTCATTGAAATCATTCCTTTGCTATGCACCTACTGGCCATCTGGGGCCAGTATCCTGTGCTTCTCATCCTGAGTCTGCTCCGGGTGCACAGTCGGGGGTGCCTGCAGCAGCTGACTGCTAGCTGGGGGCGCGGGCCACCCTGCCTCCCTCCTGAGCTCCCTCAGGGCTCACCATAAAGTGATGGCTTGATGGCTGCAGCATCCTTTGTTTACTGATAGGGCAAGCAATATTTTACATTCACACTAGCATGCAAGGGTAGAAGGGAGTCGCAGCTTTGTGAACCTGTTCTCCCAGGGCAGCTTGAAGTCTTGAGTGTCTGTTTCAGAAGGGCAGCAGAAAGGTGGTCACCAGACCTGGGCAAGGGCTGCAAGCTTGCTGAGAAACTACATGCTCTGGGCTCAAGCAGAATCCTTGTACAGCTGCACAGTCGCAGCAATAAGAAAGAAAAATGGCAACAAAATAGACCTGGGAAGAGAAGCTCCTTACTACTGTAATGCCCCTCCAGTGCTCTCTACTGACAAAGCTTACTATTGTGCTTGCCAGAAATCTCCTTTATTGCAGAGCAGGTAAAGTGCATTTGGAGCCAAGAGCAATCCATTGATAACCAGAGCATTCTTCTTTGGTTGTCTAATTCAAATATTTCTACAACCACGATCTCACATATCGACGGGGCTAAACTTTGTCTCATTTTCTATTGCCACTGATATTTTGATGTAGCCCTTATTCTGCAAACGAGGGTGTCTTCAGAGCCACCATTTGGCCCAACTGTAGGGGGTATAAGTTATATTGGAGCCTATGTGAATGACACACACCACTTTGGGCTGTGGAGTGAACATGCACAGAGATCTTAAATATCTGTATATCTTATATTTTAGGTCTATAATTTAATTCCTTAAGAATAAAGTTCAAACTCCTTAATATTTTATGTCAGGTCCTCTCTGATCAATATTCCAGTGATATTTCAAGCTTCTACTTTCACTACCTACTTTATGTGACAGATATTCTAAATTCTTGTGCCATTTGGTCTTTGGGCTTTGATATACTCTCCCAAAACTAGATTGTTCTTAATATTTTGTGTTTCTGCTTATGGATGTTCTTCTATATAGTCTCATGATTAGGCTCAAATGGAATCTCCTTCATCGATCTTCTGAAATAGAAACATTCACTCCTGATGAGAACCACAGCCATGTGCATTTACTGTACCTTCCTTTGACACACTTTTGAGTAACTATGTGATATTAACATTAAGACATCTGTGTCCACATTTATTCTTCAAGATCAGGGACTGTGTGCCTCAGTTACACAATATTTTGGACAAAAATGATGTCAGTTTATTTATTTTAATTTGATAAATTAATTTTTAATAAACCTGAAAAGCAAAATTTTAAAATATCACACAGTTTTTCATTTCTTTTTTAATGAAAAAGAAAGTGAGAAAATATATTAAGCATTTAAGCAAAAATCCTCAAATTTTAGATAGCTAGCTAGAGATAGAGATCTTATGTGACTATTTATTGACATAATCCACCCATTTAGTGTTGGGTTGGCAGAATGCCCCTCCCCTCCAAAAAAAAAAAAAAAGCTTCTCAGCCACTTTTACTATAAAAAATAATTTCTGAGAAGACATCTCTTTTTAAAGTGTAGGCTCAGGATCAGCCTACAAGCATTTCAGTTCTGACTGTAGATCTTTCTAGCTATGTGACCTTGAAAACTTAATGTCATACTGGGCCTTGTTTTCTTTATCCATCAAATGTGGATGGTAAGATTGCATCAGTCTGAATATGTGTATCAAATTGCAAATGCACATATGCAAAAAATATTCTTTGTTTATCTATAACTGGGATATAATTAAATTTCTCATTCTGCTGGCTGACAAAGTCTCACTTAAATCATGTTTCTTTCATCATTTCTTGAGCCAGCACTTAAATTCTTAATCAGAGTAGTTGGAAAAATCAGACCCTCTCATGGCCACTGTGTGTGTTTATGTGCAGGGGGCACATTACCGCGGGTCCAGTTGTCACCCGCACATGTTGCCATCTGCTGACTGCACCTTCCACATTTCAGGCTGAGACTCTGACTTTGGGGCCAAGCAGTTCACTGCCATGACATTCTCTTCAGGCTTACTCTCCCTCAGTCCAAGGGCTTCCTGTGGCCCTTGACACAAGAGAAAATCTATTGCATACTGAGTTATCTTTGGCCTGTGGATTTAAGTACCTCAGTTAACTTGAGACTCTTGAGCCCTGGTAGACTGAGGAGAACTCTGGAATCTGAACACTTGGATATCAGGGGTAGATGTTTCCTCCGCAATTTGGACCCCGTCTCTATCAGGATCCTCTCCCTCACTGATGGCCACCCAGGACAGTGTGGGCTGCAACACTGGGTACCTTCTCAAAGGTTCCTCCATGTAGAAGTTTTATTTTTGTTTTTATTTCCCTCTTCATCATGCTATCATTCTCAAAATCAAATGAATCAAGTGTGTGTGTGTGTGTGTGTGTGTGTGTGTGTGTGTAGTGTAGGGAGGTATGAGGAAATGAGGGGGAGTGATTGATAGAAAAACCTTTCTTTGATAAATAGCATCTTCCAAATTTAGTGATTACACCCTACTCTTAAGCTTTTAGCACAAAAGGTAAAAGACTGTGATTCTTCTTTGGTTAGCACTTTGCTGAGTCAATGAATGGAGAAAGTCTAACTCCTCAAAATGAGGGTAAGAGAGGGATAAGAAATGTTGAAGTGGTTGGAAGTAGAGAGCAATGGTTAATTTATGAACATGTTTCCAACTCAATAAAAAATAAAATAGAAAATATGTGTAAAGCACTAAAAACAGTGCCCAAATCATTGAAGTTGCTTAATAAGTATTAATTATTAGAATTGTGATCTAAGCCTCATAGAGAGAAGAATGGGCTTCAAGTTGTAACAGAACAGGCTAGAAAAATAGACCTTTTTTCACAATGTTTTATCTTCATTTTTTAGAATCAAATTTCAAAATGTCAGAAACACCTATATGGCCCAGCTTATCTAAAAGTTACATATTGCATAATTAAAATTCATTGTGGTAAAATTGAAACATCAAATAACATGCTATGAAACAATAAAATAATACAGAAGAAATAGATGTAGTTTAAAAAGAAACTGAAAGAAATGTATTTGCTAAAAAATTATTCAAAAAATGAGAATTTAATACATTGATGAGATGTAAAGACCTAAACCATAAGATAAAAAAAGCGCAAAGTAAAACTGAAATTAAAAAACAGATAAAAATAAAGCCCGTCGTAGGAATTGGGAAATTTTTTTGATTAAAGAGTTTCTCTGTTTATAAAATTAGAGGAGTAGAAAAAGAATCAAATTTATCAGATATTAAAATTGCAAAAAATTCATAGTGTACTATTTCAGTATTTAGTTGGATATAGTTACCTGCTTTTTACTTTGCTAATAATAGATTTCACACATTATGTAACTTTATTTATTATAGCTATTGCAGATCGAAGCATTTTTGTTCATTTTCAGTAAAATAAGAGACAGAGTGTTTTTAACTGGAAGCAGTTAACTTTAATGTTTAACTGGAAGCAGTTAACTTTAATGTTTTTCTATCAGTTAACAATCCCTTTTTTTCTTCCATTTTCTATTTTTGTCAATTAAATATTTCCCAGAACAATGAAAAAACTTTTTGCATGTGCACGGGTGTGTGTGAATTTGAACACAGGAGACTCAAACTCCTCAAGCTAAGCATTCATGCTTTTAAAAGGATTTAAATATATTATTACTTATCCTGCATTCTGCCTGATAGGACTACATTTTATCAGATTGAAGAGTTCAGAAATTTATCTTATAACTTAATCCAAATATTAAATAATATGTAAAATATTAGATACCAGTTAAATAGGTCAATTGTATAAAAATTGAGGTATAATAGATGATTTTAGCAAACAAATTATTTGCAGGTTTTACAAATGGAAAATAATAGCCAATCAAAATATCCAAATACTCCTGGAAAGATTTTAAAGGCATTCATAAACTGGCAGATGTCCTAGTTATCATTATAATGTCTCTTTCTTGGCAGTATAGGCAACAACATTCACTTCTTCTGTTTTTACAACCCTAAAATGATGTTAACTGGAACAAGGAAAAGAAACTCTAGAGGTGGGAGAATATATTCCCATCTCTTACAGAGGCAATGGGTAGAAGGCTTTATCATTGCCCCACCCTTTTTTTTCTGATTTCCTTTTTCTTTTCTTTTTTTCTTGGTAAATTTTATTTTTTAGAGCTGTTTTAGGTTCACAACAAAATTGAGTGAATGTACATGGAATTCTCATATACCCCTGCCTCCACACATGTATAGCATCTACCATTACTAACATCTCCCACCAGTGGTACATTTGTTACAATTGATAAACCTACATTGACACATCATCATCTAATATACTATTACTTTCCTTTGGTTATATATTTTTCAGTGTAGTTAGGATCATGGTGGTCATGTTATCATGCAGCATTTCAATTTTTTCTTTCTCTTTAACAATATAGAATGACCATTCTCTCATATCACTAAGTGTGCTTTGTCAAATAATAGGGTCTCTGTTTTGTCCTACTGGCCTCTGCATGTATTATTTTGTCTCTGCTTCAAGATTTTAATTATTACATATTTAAAATGAGCCTTAATATATGGTTGGACAGAATCAAATTGTTCATCTTCCAACTAATTCAGGTGGTCTTTAAATTACTTCAATAAAGCTTTATAATATTTTTTATTGAGTTTTTGAGCATCTTTTTTAGATTTATTTGAAGATACACTTTATATTGTTGCTATTGCAGATGGTATCTACTAACTATGATTTCTTAATATTTGCCACTGAGAAAGAAGAATTCAGTTGATTTTTAAAAATATTACATATAGCAACATGGTTGCACACATTAATTCTAAAAATTTTCTGTAGATACTATGCACGTAATGATATTTTTTGCTTAACCTCTTCTAATCCTTACACATGTTTTTTAAAATTTACTTTCCTTACCTGGCTTTTTAACTTTAGTTTGAATGTTGAAATCATTAACTAATAGAGGCTTTCTTTTTTCCTAATAATGTTTTTTACAATAACATTAATTTTGTCTGATATATATCATTACTGGATTTCATTTACCAGTTCTATTTTTTGTCTGCATCATACTTTTTCTTCTCTTTTATGTGTGTCCTTGGTAAATATCACTAGTTCTTTTATATAATCTGATAATTTCTGTATTCTAACAAAAAATTTAATCCATTTATAATTACTGTGATTAGCAAAACACTTGTATATGTATGTGTATATATACACACACATATATACACATAAATTTAATCAATTTAATACATTTTTCATATCTAGATATGTAGATATATCTCCATTCTCAAATTATGTGCTCTATTTTTCCCGCCTTTTATTTATTCCTCTTTTTATTTATTCTTCTCCTTTTGTATTTATTGCTTTTATTAAGCATATATTTCCTCTCTACTACTTGGAAAGATAGACAGTGAATTTCAATATTTTAATTCTAACATTGAAAATTGAACATCCATACTTAAATTAATACAGTCTTATTTTTAGTTGTATATATGTCTTTATTGCCTAGTATAGGTCTGATTCTCATATTTTTGACTGCTGCTTAATCTCCTTCCTGGCAGTGGTCTTCCTCTCGTGACTTGTGAGATTATTTATACATATATCTATATCTATATCTAAAGATATAGATATATATCTTATTTTCCCTCAGGTTTTTAACATCTTTATGATTTCTACCAAAAATCCTGTTCATATGTCTCTAGTATTACTACTCTAAATTTTGTTGCATCCTACATATTCTGAAATTAATGGCTTCCATTGCAACTTTTTCTTGGCCAAAGGCAATGTATTTTCAGCCCCTCAGGAGAAGCCTCAGTATTTCTGATATATCAAAATACCATTTCTATTTTCTGAGCCTAGCCCTACAGTCCTTTAGCATATCATGTAGTTTCTTGCATGTCTTGCCTGGCATTGAATGTTGGATAGAGAGACTGCTTTTGCTTTCTTTTTGCTCTAATCTGTCTTTTGGGCTCCTCCAAACAATATGCTTTTTCATATATTAACTAGGTTGTTCATGTTATTCAATCCAGTGGAAGCTTCTCTGACTGTAATGGACACGTTTTCTCATTTCCTAAGCATTTTTTCCTTTCCTAAGCATGTTTCTCTTTTGGTGCCAGTGATACAAAGTTTTGATAGTTTGTTTTCACCTTCTGTTAAGATGCTGCCATTTCTGAGGGCCAGCAATTCATTTGTCATGAAAGTTCTGAGCCATTCCCTCTGGCCATTTCAACAGCGTGCGTTGACCAGTGAAATCACGGAATTTCTGCCTTCTTGCTCACCTGATACATTTAGATGAAACACCATAGCACAAGCAGGGGGATCTGGGATCCCAGAACGGATGCCCAGTCACTAGGTAGTGCATTTTAGAATGGACGTGAGGTATTTCCCTGTGGGATCAACTCTGAATAATAGGAAACAGTAGGTAAAAAAGAAATTGGCACATAATTCCTGTCCTACTTTTCTTTGATTGACCACTCTGAGACCTGAGTTTACCTTGCAGCCTGTCCAGAGATGTTCTTCCTGTAGGCCAAGCAGCACAGTACTGATGCCGTATAGTCTACCTGGTACTATACTTGTGGAGCCACCTGCCAAAGGTATGCATCAGTAAACATTTGTTTGCATCTTTCTTTACCTCACTTTGTATTGTTTCTCACCATGATGCCCTAGATCCTCACTCTCTAAGTATGTCATCAGCATTTGATTTGCTACAGTCTCTGTTTTCTAAAGGATGAGGGGTAAGAGCCTGTCTTTTTGTAGATCATAGTATAGCAAGATTCTAGATATGGTGTCTGACACACAACAAATACTGTATTAACTTTTGTTCAATGACTGAATATATATTTAGGGGTCAGAGGCATAGTTTAAAAAGTAAAAAAGAGCATCTATCATGCCCAAGGAATGTTTCTATGTACCGGCCCCTAGCACGTTAAAATATTGTTTTACTTAATCTTCATAACAACACTATAGATGTGATTTTTTTAATCTCCATTTTACAGATGAAAGTTTGGTAGCTTAGAGAGGTTAACATGACCTATATAAGGTTACACAACTCATGATTGATAGAGTTGGGAATTGTGCATAAGAAATTTCATGTTCTTCTGCAATTCAGCGCTATTTTAGAGGCTTATCTTTATTCCTTATGACTCTGGGTTGAAAATATATGGCTGAATATTTTTCAAACAGAGTGACACAAAATACTCCCACGGCTTAGAAAAAGTCATTTCTGCCCCTCTGCTGTTCTATAATAGTTAACGTGATATATGAAGAGTCTTTGGAGAAATGGAGATATTGTTTGCCATTTACTTACTGTGTGACCTTGGGCAAGTAACGGAGACATCCTGGGCTACTGTTTTCTTAAATCTAACAAGAAACCTCAGGAATTGGTTGCCAAAATTTTAATAACTATTATAAATCTTCAGTAAATGCTTCTACCCTGCTCCTTTATAATGCATTTCTTGGCTCTTCTGAAATAAACTAAAATGTATTTTCTTCTCAATGTGAAATAGAGTTGGAGCAAGTTAGAGTGTAACTTAGAGCAGTGAATCTTGCAAAAGCTATCTATAAATGGCTTTGGGATTCACCACATGATATTTTAGCCCCAAAATGTGTCTTCCTAGTGAGGTTTTAATTATTTAAAATGTCGTTGATTCCCCTAAATGCATGCATTCATTAGCTACTCAAATTAGGAAATTTAAAAAGCACAGTGCTAAGAACTGATGGTTCTAAGTTGAATAATGTAATCCTTACTTTTTGAAAAGCTCAGAGACATGTGCTAAGTAGCTCTGCTGTAAAGTGAAGTGTATCAGATCAGATGTAAGTGGGAAGAGCTGGTGGGGCACAAAATGAATTTTAAATCAAGTGGTGACTCTAACCCTCTCAGGAACACCTTCCTACCTTTCTGTACCTTGCCTTATTCTATCTTTCTGTACTGGCTTAAAATCCGCTGACTCTGAAACGTCCCTGCCACTTGAGGCACAGTATGCAATGCTTTTTACTCCTGTGGATCTTCTGGAGTAATAATTATGTATTATTTCTCCCTCTGTCCTGTCTTATTTTGGATATATTTTTAATGTGTTGCTTTGCTCCTTCATTGTTAAGAATTGATGTCTTTTGTGATGTGTGCACCAAAAAAGATTGTAATTTAATTGTGCTTACAAAATATGTATCCCATTCTTTATATTATCTACATTTTAATCTACTTACATGTGGTCAAAAATGTATCTGATGAAGAAATGATTGAATGCACAATTTTCTAGTTGCATTATTTGTGTGTACATTTTTTTCTTTTCTTCTTACATTGAAATGATACTGAAATAATACTGAAAAAATATTTGGCGATGTGTAGAACACACTGGGGTCGGGGGTGGGGTCTTTCCAACAAAAATTGGGCACTGATAACCCCAAATACCTTGTTGACTTTTTGTGTAAATGTTGTGGTAGACTTTGTAATGCATTAGGATTTGGGATTAGGGTCTGACTGCTAACCAAGAGCATACACATAGTTCTTATCATGAAGTCTGGAAACTGTGGCCTTTATAGCTGATACAGGTTGCTTCTGTGATGCTATGCACATTTACTCTCATTCTCTGGTCCACCTGATCCAAATTTTTTTCAGTTCTGTATGACCTGGTATTTATCAGTTTGACTTGAATTATAGTGTTACCACCAAGTGTGGTCTCTCTTGTCCTCTTCTCCTTCTTTCCAATCTTACAAATCATTTAAAGGCCAGTCCTAATCTATCCTCCACTATGAGGAGTCTTAAATTTTTAATGATTGTCCTGTCTCAAAAAAACTCTGTTTCTGCTGTACTCACGCTCTATTTATACCACTGCTGACACCAAATGTATGGGTTTTTTTCCCCCCATTAAGCAGTTCTCTTCTATACCAGCTGGGTGTCCTACAACTCAATTCAATTCTGACATTATCACAGACCCCACAGGTTAAGAGCTTAGCCCCGCAAGACTGACCCCACCCCTCAGAAGCCAGTTGAAAGTCTAGGTTGCCACCTGTGCTTTTGACCAAGTAGTTGTAAATCAGAAGTTCCCATGCCTCTCCTGCTTGGGTTCTATCATTTTTAAGAACAGCTCACAGTCAGGGAAACACTTACTTATACTTACTACTTTCTTATAGAATAAAATATATGATAAAAGATATAAACAACCAGCCAGATGAAGAGATACATAGTGCAAGTTCTGGAAGGGTCCCAAGCGCAGAAGCTTCTGACCCCTTGGAGTTAGGGTTTGTCACCCTCCTGGCATGTGAATGTGTTCATCAACCCAAAAGCTCTCTGAACCCTATACTTTTAGAATTTTTATGGAGTCTTGATCCTGTAGGCATGATCAATCATTAACTCCATTTCTAGCCCTTCTCCCCTTCCCATAGAGTGAGGGGGTGGGGCTGAAAGTTCCAAGCTTCTAATAATGGCTTGGTCTTTCTACTGACCAGCCCCCTTTAAGGAGCCCACCAAGAGTCACCTCACTGGAACAAAAGATGCTGTTATTACCCAAGAAATTCCAAGGGGTTTTAGGACCTCTGTCTGAGAAACCCGGATCAAAGACCAGATATTAGAAAAAGATGCTCCTAGAATTCTTATAACTTAGAAAGTTACAACGGTTTTAGGAGCTCTGTGCTGGGAACCTAGGGCAGAGACCAATATATATCAATATATTTTCTGTTATTTCACATATCAGTTTTAAATCTTTTCCCATAAATCCATTTATCCAATCATATACAATGCATTTACTATATTCTAAATGCTGTGCATGGCCCTGGAGATACAGCAGTCAACAAACCAGTCAAAAATATTTGCCCTGAAGGAAATTACATTCTAGTGAGACAAAATAAGTTGTAAAATATATAGTAGGTAAAATGGTAGTTTGTGCTATGAGCAAAAATACAGTCAGAAAGGGTCAATAGGGAGTTCCAAGTCTGGGGAGATATAATTTTAAATAGGATCAGGGAAAGCTTCATAAAATCCATATTGTTTTCTTTCTGTACAATTCACTATTGTGCTTAATTTTTTTAATATATTTTCTCTAGCTATTACATGAGTTAACTTTAAACAAATTTCGTTAATCTGGCAGACATGTATTTGCAAAAGTTAACCATAAGCAGGTGACTTGGAAATGTAATCCTTTTTTTTGGGGGGGGGTGTTGGTGATTTTTATTTTTAATAAATAGACTTTATTTCTTAGAGTGCATTTAGATTTATTGAAATATTAAACAGAAAGTACAAAGAGTTCCCAAATACTGCTTCCTTCCCTGTCTTCGGTTTTCCCTATTATGAACATCTTTCATTCTTGAGATACATTTGTTACAACTGATGAACCAATAGTGATATATCATTATTAACTAAATTCCATGGTTTACATAGGTTTCACTTTTTCTGTTGTGCAGTTCTATGCATAATGTCATGTGTCCACCATCATAATGTCATACAGAATAGATTCACTGCCCTAAGAATCACCTGTGCTGCACCTATTCATCCCTTCCCCCTCATCCCCAACCCCTGGGAACTGCTGATCATTTTACTTTCTCTATAGTTGGGTCTTTTGCAAAATGTCATATAGTTAGAATCAAACAGATTTTCAGACTGGTTTGCTTCACTTAGCAGTATACATTTAAGGTCCCCCCATGTCTTTTTGTGGCTGGATAGCTCACTTTGTTTTATCACTGAATAATATTCTATTGTATGGATGTAGCACAGTGTTTATCCATTCACCTACGGGAAAACATCTTACTTCCAATTTTTGGCAATTATGATAAAAATTGATTGTAAACATTTGTTTGCATATTTTTGCATGGACTTAAGTTTTCAACTCATTTGAGCAAATACCTAGGAGTGGATTATATGCTAAAACTATATTTAGCTTTGTAAGAAACTGTCTTCCAAAGTAGCCATACCATTTTGCATTGCTCCTAGCAAAGAATGAGAGTTGCTGTTGGTCAACACCGTCACTAGAACTTATTGTCAGTGTGTTTGAATTTAGCCATCCTAGGGTGATAAGTGAGTAGTGGTATCTCATTGTTTTAATTTGCAGTTCCCTAATGAAGTATAATGTTGAACATCTTTTCATAGGCTTGTTTGCCATTGATACACCTTCTTTGGTTAGGTGTCTGTTCAGATTGTTGCCCACTTTTCAATCAGGTTGTTTGTTTTCTTACTATTGAGTTTTAATAGGTTTTTAAAAATATGTATTTCAGATACAAACTCTTTATCATATATATGCTTTTCAAACACAGTCTCCCAATCTGTGGCTTCTGTTTTCATTCTCTTAATTTTTTTTTTTACAGAGCAGAAGTGTCTATTTTAATGGAGTCTAACTTATCAATTCATTCTCTCATGGGTCATGCTTTTTATCTTTTGGTGTTTTTATTGACAAACTGATTGCTAAACCCAGGGTCACC
This sequence comes from Balaenoptera musculus, assembly GCF_009873245.2. NCBI lineage: Eukaryota > Metazoa > Chordata > Mammalia > Artiodactyla > Balaenopteridae > Balaenoptera > Balaenoptera musculus. The sequence goes on from NC_045788.1 coordinate 121,211,488, forward strand.
TAAATTTTCTCCTATGTTATCTTCCAGAAGTTTTATAGTTTTATGTTTTATGTATAGGTCTGTGAGTTAATTTTCGAGTTAATTTTTGTGAGACATGTAAGGTCGTCTCTAGATTTTTTTTTTCTTCTTTTGCATATAGCTTTCTAATTGTCCTAGTGTCATTTGTTACAATTTCTCCAATCAATGACCTTTGCTCCTTTGTCAGTTATCAGTTGACTGTATTTGTGTGGGTCTATTTCTGGGCTCTCTATTCTATTCTATTGATCTATTTTACTACTCTTTCACTAATATTACACTGCCCTGATGGTTGCTTTCTAGTGAGACTTGAAGTTGGGTCATGTCAGTCCTCCAACTCTGTCCTTCAATATCATATTGACTATTTTGGCTTCTTTTCTTTCCTTTGAAGCTTTAGAATCAGTTTGTTTATATCACAAAGTAACTTGTTGGGCCTTTGTTTGGGATTACATTGAATTTATAGATAAAATTGAGAAGAACTGATACATTAACAATATCAATTCTTCCTACACATGAACATGGAATATACCTACATTTGTTTAGATATTATTTGATTTCTTTCACAGTTTTATAGTTTTTCTCGTATATATCTTGCACATATTTTGTTATATTTATACCTAGGTATTTCACAATATTTTGGTGCTAATATAAAAGGCATTGTGTTTTTAATTTTAACTTCCAATTGTTTATTGCTTAAACAATTGACTTTTGAATATTAACCTCATATTCTACAGCCTTGCTATAATCACTAGTTAGTTCCAGGAGATTTTTGTTTGATTCTTTGTGATTTTCTGCATTTTGATTCATGTCATTTTTAAATGAAGAGATATTAATTTTTTCCTTTCAATCTGCATACCTTTTAAATTCCTTTTCATTTCTTATTGCATTAGCTAGAACTTCCAGTATAATGTTGAATGGTATTGGTGGGAGGGAAAATGTTTGCCTATTCCTGATCTTAATAGGAAGCTTCTCATTTCTCATCACTAAATATGATGTTGGCTATAGGATTTTGGTAGATGTTCTTTATCACGCTGAGGAAGTTCCCCTCTATTTGTAGTTTTCTAACAGTTTTTATCCTGTATGAGAGTTGGATTGTGTCAAATGCCCTTTCTGCATCTGTCTATATGATAATATAATCTTTTTTCTTTAGCTGTTGTTGATGTTATAGATTACATTAATTGATGTTTGAATGTAGAGCCAATCTTTCATTCTTGGAATAAATTCAAGTTGGTCATGGTAATAATAGTTTTCATACACATTTTGATTTGATTGTTCAATATTTTCTTAAGGATTTTTCAGCCATTTTCATGAGAGGTATTGGTCTGTAGTTTTCCTTTCTTGTAATATCTTTGTCTGGTTTTGGTATTTGTGTATCACTGGCCTCATACAATGAGTTTAGAAAGTGTTCCCTCTGCTTCCATTTTCTCAAAGAGATTGCTGAGAATTGAAATGATTTGCTCTTCTGTTGTTTGGTAGAATTCACCAGTGAAACCATCTGGGCCTGGTGCTTTCTATTTTTGATGTTATTTCATATATGCATGTATGTGTGTGTGTGTGCGTGTGCATATAATTATTTGTTTCTCCATATTTAATTAGTTTCGGTAGATTGGGGCTTTCAAGAAATTGGTCCATTTCATCTAAGTTATCAGATTTGTGGGCATAGAATTGTTTATGATATTTCTTTATTTTCCTTATAACATCCATGGGATTGATAGTGAGTGCCCTCCTTCATTTCTTTTGTTTTTTAATTTTTATTGAAGTATAGTTGATTTACAATGTTGTGCTAGTTTCAAGGGTACAGCAAGGTGAATCAGTTATACATATATATATATCCACTCTTTTTTTGATTCTTTTCCTATATAGGTCATTACAGAGTACTGAGTAGAGCTCCCTGTGCTATACAGCCTCCATTATTTCTTATACTAGTATTTGTGTATTTTTATTTTTTATCAGTTAGACTGGTTGTGAGTTTATCAATTTTGTCAGCCTTTTCAAAGAACCAACTTTTGGTTTCTTTGTTTTTCTCTGTTGTTTTCCTGTTGTCAATTTCTTTGATACATGCTCCGATTTTTATTACTTCTTTTCTCCTGCTTAATTTGGATTTAATTCTTTTTCTAATATCTTAAGGCTGATGCTGAAATTATTAATTTTAGATCTTTCTTCTTTTCTAACGCATGTATTCTGTGCTAATTTTCTTCTAAACACTGCTTTTGCCGCATCCTACAAATGTTGGTAGCTTATATTTTTATTTCCATTTAGTTCAAAATATTTTAAAATATCTCTTGAGGAGGGAGACCTTCAAGATGGCAGAGGAGTAAGACGTGGAGATCACCTTCCTCCCCACAAATACACCAAAAATACATCTACATGTGGAACAACTCCTACAGAACACCTACTGAACGCCGGCAAAAGACCTCAGCCTTCCCAAAAGGCAAGAAAATCCCCACATACCTGGATAGGGCACAATAAAAAAGAAAAAACAGAGACAAAAGAATAGGAACATGACCTGCACCTCTGGGAGGGAGCTGTGAACGAGGAAAAGTTTCCACACACTAGAAAGCCCCTTCACTGGTGGAGACGGGGAGTGGCTGGGGGGGAAGCTTCAGAGCCATGGAGGAGAGCACAGCAACAGGGGTGCAAGGACAAAGTGGAGAGATTCCTGCACAGAGGATTGGTGTCAACCAACACTCACCAGCCTGAGAGGCTTGTCTGCTCACCCGCCAGGGCAAGTTGGGGCTGGGAGCTGAGGCTTGGGCTTTGGAGATCAGATCCCAGGGAGAGGACTGGGGTTGGTGGCATGAACACTGCCTGGAGGGGGCCAGTGCACCACAGCTAACCTGGAGGGCATCCAGGAAAATAACTGGACCTGCCTAAGTGGTAAGTGACCATTGTTTCAGGGTGCACAAGGAGAGGGGATTCAGAGCACCACCTAAACGAGCTCCAGAGATGGACGTGAGCCACAGGTATCAGCATGGACACCAGAGATGGGCATGAAATGCTAAGGCTGCTGCTGCAGCCACCAAGAAGCCTGTGTGCAAGCACAGGTCACTATCCACACCTCTCTCCTGGGAGCTTGTGCAGCCCACCACTGCCAGGGTCCAGTGATCCAGGGACAACTTTCCCAGAGAACACATGGCATGCCTCAGGCTAGTGCAATGTCACACTGTCCTCTGCCGCCACAGGCTCGCCCCGATTCTGTACCCCTCCCTCCTCCTGGCCTGAGTGAGCCAGGGCCCCCTAATCAGCCACTAATTTAATCCCCTCGTCTGGGCAAATAACAGATGTCAGAGGGTGACCTACATGCAGAGGCAGGGCCAAATCCAAAGGTGAACCAGAGGAGATGTGTGAAGAAAGAAGAGAACGGGAGATTTCTCCATGGAGCCTCTGGAGCAGCAGATTAAATCTCCACAATCAACTTGATGTACCCTAAATCTGTGGAATACCTTAAGAGACAATGAATCATCCCAAAATTGAGGCAATGGACTTTGGGAGGAATGTAGACTTGGGGTTTGCTTTCTGCATCTAATTTGTTTCTGGTTTTATGTTTATCTTAGATTAGTATTTAGAGCTTATTATCATTGGTAGATTTGTTTATTGATTTGGTTGCTCTCTTCCTTTTTTTCATATATATATATTTTCTTTTTTCCTTTTTCTCTTTTTGTGAGTGTGTATGTATGTGTATTCTTCTTTGTGTGATTTTTGTCTGTATACATTTGCTTTTACCATTTGTCCTAGGGTTCTGTCTGTCCAGTTTTCTTTCTTTTTCTTTTTATTTTTTTTTAGTATAGTTTTTAGCACTTGTTATCATTGGTGGATTTGTTTATTGGTTTGGTTGCTCTCTTCTTTTTTTTTTTTGGTATTACTTTTTAAGTTTTTTCATTTTAATAATAGTTTTGATTTTTTATTTTAATAACTGTATTTATTTTATTTCATTTTAGTTTCTTCATTCTTTCTTTTTATCTTTTTCTCCCTTTTCTTCTAAGCCCTGTGGCTGACAGGGTCTTGGTGCTCCGGCCAGGTGTCAGGCCTGAGCCTCTGAGGAGGGAGAACCGAGTTCAGGACATTGGTCCACCAGAGACCTCCTGGCCCCACGTAATATCAATTGGCAAAAGCTCTCCCAGAGATCTCCATCTCAACGCTAAGACCCAGCTCCATTCAACGACCAGCAAGCTCGAGTGCTGGGCACCCCATACCAAACAACTAGCAAGACAGGAACACAACTCCACCTATTAACAAAGAGGCAGCCTAAAATCATAATAAGTTCACAGACACTGCAGAACATACCACCAGACACGGTCCTGTGCACCAGAAAGACAAGACCCACCCTCATCCACCAGACCACAAGCCACAGTCCCCTCCAACAGGAAGCCTACAAAACCCACTGAACCAACCTCAACCACTGGGGGCAGGCACCAAAAACAACGGGAACTATGAACCTTCAGCCTGTGAAAAGGAGACCCCAAACACAGTAAGTTAAGCAAAATGAGAAGACAGAGAAATACACAACAGATGATGGAGCAAGGAAAAACCCACCAGGCCAAAAAACAAATGAAGAGGAAATAGGCAGTCTACCTGAAAAAGAATTCAGAGTAATGATAGTAAAGATGATCCAAAATCTTAGAAATAGAATGGAGAAAATACAAGAAAGGTTTAATAAGGACCTAGAAGAACAAAAGAGCCAAGAAACAATGATGAACAGCACAATAAGTGAAATTAAAAATTCGCTAGAAGGAATCAATAGCAGAATAACTGAGGCAGAAGAACGTATAAGTGACCTGGAAGATAAAATAGTGGAAATAACTACCACAGAGCAGAATAAAGAAAAAAGAATGAAAACAATTGAGGACAGTCTCAGAGACCTCTGGGACAACATTAAATGCACAAACATTTAAATTATAGGGGTCCCAGAAGAAGAAGAGAAAAAGAAAAGGACTGGGAAAATATTTGAAGAGATCATAGTTGACAACTTCCCTAACATGGGAAAGGAAATAGTCAATCAAGTCCAGGAGGCACAGAGAGTCCCATACAGGATAAATCCAAGGAGAAACACTTATTAATCAAATTATTACTACATACATATTAATCAAACTTTCAAAAATTAAATACAAAGAAAAAATATTAAAAGCACCAAGGGAAAAGCAACAAATAACATACAAGGGAATCCCCATAAGGTTAACAGCTGATTTTTCAGCAGAAACTCTGCAAGCCAGAAGGGGGTGGCAGGACATATTTAAAGTAATGAAAGGGTAAAACCTACAACCAAGATTGCTCTACCCACCAAGAATCTCATTCAGATTCGATGGAGAAATTAAAACCTTTACAGACAAGCAAAAGCTAAGAGAACTCAGCACCACCAAACCAGCTTTACAACAAATGCTAAAGGAACTTCTGTAGGCAGGAAACACAAGAGAAGGAAAAGACCTACAATAACAAACCCAAAACAATTAAGAAAATACTAATAGGAACAAACATATCAATAATTACCTTAAATGTAAATGGATTAAATGCCCCAACCAAAAGACATAGACTGGCAGAATGGATACAAAAACAAGACACGTATATATGCTGTCTACAAGAGACCGACTTCAGACCTAGGGCCACATACAGACTGACGGTGAGAGGAAGGAAAAAAGATATTCCATGTAGATGGAAATCAAAGGAAGCTGGAGTAGCAATTCTCATATCAGACAAAATAGACTTTAAAATAAAGACTATTACAAGAGCCAAAGACAGACACTACATAATGATCAAGGGATCAATCCAAGAAGAAGATTTAACAATTGTAATATTTATTCAACCAACATAGGAGCACCACAATACATAAGGCAAATGCTAACAGCCATAAAAGGGGAAATCTATAGTAACACAATAATAGTAGGGGACATTAACACCCCACTTTCACCAATGGACTGATCATCCAAAATGAAAATAAAAAGGAAACACAAGCTTTAAGTGCTACATTATACAAGATGGACTTAATTGATATTTATAGGACATTCCATCCAAAAACAACAGAATACACTTTCTTCTCAAGTGCTCGTGAAACATTCTTCAGGATAGACCATATCTTGGGTCACAAATCAAGTCTTGGTAAATTTAAGAAAATTGAAATCATATCAAGTATCTTTTCTGACCACAATGCTATGAAACTAGATATCAATTGCAGGGAAAAAAACTGTAAAAAAAGAAACAAACACATGGAGGCTAAACAATACACTACTAAATAACCAAGAGATCACTGAAGAAATCAAAGAGGAAATCAAAAAATATTTAGAAAAAAATGACAATGAAAACACGAAGACCCAAAACCTATGGGATGCAGCAAAAGCAGTTCTAAGAAGGAAGTTTATAGCAATACAATCCTACCTCAAGAAACAAGAAAAATCTCAAATAAAAAACCTAACCTTACACCTAAAGCAATTAGAGAAAGAATAACAAAACCCCCCACAAAGTTAGCAGAAGGAAAGAAATCATAAAGATCAGATCAGAAATAAATGAAAAAGAAATGAAGGAAGCGATAACAAAGATCAATAAAATTTAAAGCTTGTTCTTTGAAAAGATAAACAAAATTGATAAATCATTAGCCAGACTCTTCCAGAAAGAAAAGAAGACTCAAGTCAACAGAATTAGAAATGAAAAAGGAAAAGTAACAACTGACACTGCAGAAATGCAAAGGATCATAAAGGTTACTACAAGCAACTATATGCCAATAAAATGGACAACCTGGAAAAACTGACAAATTCCTAGAATAACACAACCTTCCAAGACTGAACCAGGAAGAAATAGAAAATATAAACAGCCCAATCACAAGCACTGAAATTGAAACTGTGATTAAAAATCTTCCAACAAACAAAAGCCCAGGACCAGATGGCTTCACAGGTGAATTCTATCAAATATTTAGAGAAGAGCTAACACCTTTCCTTCTCTAATTCTTCCAAAATATAGCTAAGGGTGGAACACTCCCAAACTCATTCTCTGAAGCCACCATCACCCTGATACCAAAACCAGGCAAAGATGTCACAAGGATAGAAAATTACAGACCAACAGATTATGATGAACATACATGCAAAAATCCTCAACAAAATACTAGCAAACAGAATCCAACAGCACATTAAAAGGATCATACACCATGATCAAGTGGGGTTTATGCCAGGAATGCAAGGATTCTTCAATATATGCAAATCAATCAATGTGATACACCATATTAACAAATTGAAAGATAAAAACCATATGACAATCTCAGTAGATGCAGAAAAAGCTTTTGACAAAATTTAATAACCATTTATGGTAAAAACTCTCCAGAAAGTAGGCCTAGAGGTCACCTACCTCAACATAATTAAGGCCATCCATATATGACAAATCCACAGCCAACATTGTTCTCAATGGTGAAAAGCTGAAACCATTTCCTCTATGATCAGGAACAAGACAAGTTTGTCCACTCTCACCACTATTATTCAACATAGTTTTGGAAGTTTTAGCCACAACAATCAGAGAAGAAAAAGACATAAGAGGAATCCAAATCAGGAGAGACGAAGTAAAACTGTCACTGTTTGCAGATAATATGATACTATATGTAGAGAATCCTAAAGATGCCACCAGAAAACTACTAGGACTAATTAATGAATTTGGTAAAATAGCATGATACAAAATTAATGCACAGAAATATCTTACATTCCTATACATTAATGATGGAAAGTCTGAAAGAGAAATTAAGGAAACACGCCCTTTTACAATTGCAATGAAAAGAATAAAATACCTAGGAATAAACCTACCTAAGGATACAAAAGACCTGTATGCAGAAAACTATAAGACACTGATGAAAGAAATTAAAGATGATGCAAACAGTGGAGAGATATACGATGTTTCTGGATTGGAAGAATCAACATTGTGAAAATGACTACACAACCCAAAGCAATCTACAGATTTAGTGTAATCCCTATCAAACTACCAATGACATTTTTCACAGAACTAGAACAAAAAATTGCACAATTTGTACGGAAACACAAAATACCCCAAATAGCCAAAGCAATCTTGAGAAAGAACAACAGAGCTGGAAGAATCAGGCTCCCAGTCTTCTGACTATACTACAAAGCTACAGTAATCAAGACAGTATGGTACTGGAACAAAAACAGAAAAATAGATCAATGGAACAGGATAGAAAGCCCAGAGATGTACCCACGCACATATGGTCACCTTATCTTTGATAAAGGAGGCAAGAATATACAATGGGGAAAAGACAGCATCTTCCATAAGTGGTGCTGGGAAAACTTGACAGATACATATGAAAGAATGAAATTAGAACACTCCCTAACACCGTACACAAAAATAAACTCAAAATAGATTAAAGACCTAAATGTGAGGGAAGACACTATAAAACTCTTAGAGGAAAACATAGGCAGAACACTCCACGACATAAATCACAACAAGATCCTTTTGACCCACCTCCTGGAGCAATGGAAATAAAAATAAACAAATGGGACCTAATGAAACTTAAAGTATTTTGCATAGCAAAGGAAACCATAGACAAAACAAAAGGACAACCCTCAGAATGGGAGAAAATATTTGCAAATGAAGCAACTGACAAGGATTAATCTCCAAAATGTACGCGCAGCTCATGCAGCTCAATATCAGAAAAACAAACAACCAAATCCAAAAATGGGCAGAAGACCTAAATAGACATTTCTCCAAAGAAGATATAGTAATTGCCAACAAACTCATGAAAAGCTGCTCAACATCACTAATCATTAGAGAAATGCAAATCAAAATGCTGGAGAGGGTGTGGAGAAAAGGGAACCCTCTTGCACTGTTGGTGGGAATGTAAATTGATAGAGCTGCTATGGAGAACAGTATGGAGGTTCCTCAAATAACTAAAAATAGAACTAGTATATGACCCAGCAATCCCACTACTGGGCATATACCCTGTGAAAAGCGTAATTCAAAATAGTCATGTACCACAATGTTCATTGCAGCTCTATTTACAATAGCCAGGACATGGAAGCAACCTAAGTGTCTATTGACAGATGAATGGATAAAGAAGATGTGGCACATATATACAATGGAATATTACTTAGCCATAAAAAGAAACAAAATTGAGTTATTTGTAGTGAGGTGGATGGACCTAAAGACTGTCCTACAGAGTGAAGTAAGTCAGAAAGAGAAAAACAAATACCATATGCTAACACATATATATGGAATAAAAAAAAAAAAAAAAAAAGGTTCTGCACCTAGGGGCAGGACAAGAATAAAGACGCAGACATAGAGAATGGACTTGAGGTGACAGGGAGGGGGAAGAGTAACCTGGGAAGAAGTTAGAGAGTGACATGGACATAGATACACCACCAAATGTAAAATAGATAGCTAGTGGGAAGCAGGGGTATAGCACAGGGAGATCAGATTGGTGCTTTGTGTCAACCCAGAGAGGTGGGATAGGGATGGGAGGGAGACACAGGTGGAGGGGATATGGGGATATATGTATATGTATAGTTGATTCAGTTTGTTATACAGCAGAAACTAACACACCATTGTAAAGCAATTATACTCCAATAAAGGTGTTAAAAAATAATAACTAATAAGGACCTACTGTATAACACAGGGGATTCTACTCAATACACCGTAATGACCTATATGGGAAAAGAATCTAAAAAAGAGTGGTTGTATGTATATGTATCACTGATTCACTTTGCTGTACAGCAGAAACTATCACAACATTGTAAATCAATTATATCCCAATAAAAATTTTAAAAAAATCTCTTGCAGTTTCCTTATTTAGGAGTGTATTGTTTAATCTCCAAATTTGGGGGGATTTTTCACCTATCTTTCTGTCATTGATCTCTGGTTTAATTCCATAGTAGTAGTGAAAGCATACTTTCTATGATGTCTATTATTTAAAATTTGTTAAGGAGAATGTGGCTCAAATGTTGCCTATCTTCATGAATTTTCTAATGTAAATGTAATTATTTTGAGCACTGTAAAACATGTAGAGTGTCTAAGAAGGTCTTAAAACTCATCGTTGTAAGTGGCACACCACTGAGTTCCTAGTAGTGCCGATAAACCTTGTTGAATTAAAATGAATTAATTCAAAACTAATAGGTTTGTGAACCTGGTGAATTATTCTATATAAAATAATTAACATATTATGTAGAGAAATAACTTACTGTATTCATGTGTTTCCTGTGGCTACCCATCACAGCTCAGGCTTATGTATAGTGGTGAAGAACAAGGTCCTCAATCCCACAGAAAAATGATGGAAACAATGCAAAAGACACACCTCAAAATTATCCTGTTTATCCTGTGGTAAATATAGCTAGAATATGTTTATATGAAATATGAAAAGTCATTGTTTCAGGGCTGCTCACAGCATTCATTCCTTGGCACTTCAGGCTGGCAGTTAATCTTTCAGCATTTCCTTCAGGCATTTGGAAGTTGCACACTGAGACATCTATGAGTTACATATGGGACAAGGATAGCATCTACCATCTGCCACGGAGTGAATCATCAACATGGTTGTTTGTGCTAAAGTGAGGCAGCTACCCAAACTCTAGTTAACTAACATACCAAATAGGAACTGGAATGATGAAGTGGTTTACAAGCTACATGAGGTTGTGAGTACAATTTTTTTTTAAACTAAAATATATGTAGGTTCCCCTTGACCTACATAATGACGCACTTTCTTTCATAATGGTCCATTTCCTTTCCAGTTCTATTGTTTTATGTTTTCCTCTATATATTCCCTTCTACACTTCAAACTTATGTTTAACAATGTTGATTTAATACTGGATAATTAAAACAAGAATGAATGAAACTCCTTCAAAAAATAAATGAATCTCAGTATCACATTTTGTTTTACTTAAGTTTATTGCATCTCATTTTTGAGAATCATAGTTATATTTTAGTATGAAAAGGGAAAAATGAATGTTTTAATTTTTATTTTATAATTTTAATATAAAAGGCTCTACAATAAAATTATATATTTGCAAAAAATTTTTGAAATTCTCTTAAAATTATATTGAAGCAATTTAAATTATTTAATTTTTTGAAACCAATATTGTATGTGGTGTTTAAACAACTATTTGGTAAAACATTTATTAAATATGTTATCTTATAAAGAAATATTTTCAATTGCTGCTTAAATAATGAAAACTATTATGATTATCCCCCTTATCTTCACTATTTTAAAATATTTTTATTATTCTATAAGTGAATATTGCTATAAAATATTAAATACAGCTATTTTCATTTCAGAGTTTATTTCATACTTTTATACAATGATATTTTTATAATTTTAGATGAATTATTAAGATTTCTATAAAGCTCTGTAAGATTAGAGCATGTAAAATTTTATTTAGCAAATATCTCACCAAGCAATTTATTTTGAAAGATGTTTTAAATGCATTATATATTTTTATCAGATATAGTTTAAGCTTTTGTAATATTCTCACGCAATAACATGTGTGAATCTTTAACCTTTTATTTATCAATTAAAAAGTCAGCATTAGAATACTTTGAAATAAGCAGTTATGCTGATTCAGTTCCTTTTGATTGCAAATTTTTGGAAATTCTGTTATGACATTGCATTAAAAATATCTATTACATATATGTTTTCCACCCTGTCAAAACGAACTTTGGCCAATTAGATTGTTTTGCTAAATAACAAAATATTCTCAACATAATTATTATTACGATGTTCTTTCCAGAAGCTCTTCAAAATCTTAGGCAAAGCATATTTATGATGGTGAACTTTTAAGATGTCAGTGTTTTTTATTTAACTAAAACTGTTCAATTATCAACACAGCCTGGGCACACAGTTTTACTAAAGAAATTTACTTTGATCTTTCAAATGGCTTATAGTAGCTGATTTAATCCATATATTCCTTTGGCCATAAACATTTTTATTTTTTTTAATTAATTAATTAATTAATTAATTTTGGTTGCATTGGCTCTTCGTTGCTGCATGTGGGCTTTCTCTAGCTGCGGCGAGCGGGGGCCACTCTTCCTTGCAGTGCACAGGCTTCTCTTGTTGTGAAGCATGGGCTCTAGGCACGCGAGCTTCAGTAGTTGTGGCACGCGGACTCAGTAGTTGTGGGCTTGCAGGCTCTAGAGCACAAGCTCAATAGCTGTGGCACATGGGCTTAGTTGCTCCACAGCATGTGGGATCTTCCCGGACCAGGGCTCGAACCCGTGTCCCCTGCATTGACAGGAAGATTCTTAACCACTGTGTCACCAGGGAAGTCCAACATTCTTATTAAAATACAGACAGCTAGAGGATTCACAAAAAGTGCTGTGGAAAACAGAAAATGAATTCTTAGAAAAGAAGGGTTCCTTAATTTAAATATACTATACACTTGTAGTAAAAACTCTGTCTCTGTGAGTCACTGTGAAAAATCAACCATAAAAATGAATTTTCCTTTTTGCTTAAGACATGTTTATACAAAGTATTCTTTCAGTGGGGAAAAATGAATATTTTTGTAGCTTTACTGATATACTCTGAAACATCATAAAATGCAAAAGAAAAAGCTAAGACTTTTAATCACAACTGTAAAATGAAAAATGCTTTAATAAAGCAAACTGAATTATTATTTACCAATGAATTTTGTCAGGTAAATTCATCAACCTCTCCACCCACATATGACAGAAAGACTGCCTTTTAAAAACTGACAAAACTATTTTGAATAGTCTGACAGCATCTGGGTTAGTTCAACAAAGAAAGATTAAATAATGTATTACCAGAGTTCCTATTGAGGATAATTAGTATTTTCATTAAAAAGCAGAAGTAACAAAAAAAATGAAATTCCAAGATTTTTTCTATTACGTTCCCGCAGGGAAATAAAAGTTTTTTCAGCTGGTGATTTTGCTCATACATATATGTATGCCATTGCTTTGTGTCCATCAACTATGAAAAAATGAAATGAAGGATTTTCTAGTGATATTTTAAAGCAAATATCCAGAACAGTCCTCCCTTCCTCGAAGTGGAGATAATTTCACCAACAACCTACAATTGAAAATAATAAGAAATGAATTATTTTTCTCACCAATTTCTTTCCTAAAAACAGAAAACTAGTGACTAGTGTTTCTTGTTTTTCTCCTAGCCAAACTGGAACTGAATGTTGATGATCTAAAATATTCTCCTTCGAAATATGTACAGACTCATTGCTATTACTTGCAAGACAGCTACTCTTTTCTTCCCTAATTTTCAAAATAATTAAAGAACATTTAGATTATTATCACTTTTCAAGAATTTTAACATTAAGTCCAACCTACGTACTGTTTCAAGTTGTGCACTGCACAAAGGCACTCTTTGAGTGGCACATAAGAGCTGAAATTTAGTTTGTGGTCCTCACCAAATCAGAAGAATAAGAACGGGGATATTTGCACCCAGAGGAAGAGAAATATTTTAAAATTTACACAAGTTTGTATGTGGGTTAATCATATCCCTGTACAATATCATATATGTTTTTTAAAACTGAGGATGCAAGTCATATTAAAATATCTATTTTTATATTTTATATTTATGTTGAAGTTTAAGAAATAGTACTACTTGAAATGTTTGTATCTTCATTTTGACTTTTGATCATAAGTTTCAATTTCTAGTTCGTTCACTTGTAGAAAATATTTAAAATAAGGTGAACATTCAACTGATACTATACCAGCTTTAAAAGTTTGAAATACTCTGTGTGCCTTGGGAAAGAGCCACTGCCCTGAGCTTCCCAATTATCTTCCCTACTGATCTGGGCACCTGGCCTCTCTCTAAGACATCATGGACTTTTTAAGTAATCTGAATATTAAAGGGTTAACTCATGGCTCAGTGGGGAGCCTGGAGGATCTTACTCTAGAGCTAAGGCTGGTGTCCATTCTGATTATGTTATTCTGAATGACATCCTGGTTAAGAGATTGAAAAAAATACAGAGAAACATGGATAAAATGATAAATGTTTTCAAAAATTTCCTCACCTTTATTTACCATACACCATCCACACCAGCATTCTGCTTTAATCATGCTCAGTTTTCTCAGGTCTCATGGGCTAAGTTCTAACTTTTCCTTCATCCTAGAATTAAACCAGCTCTCTCCTCACCCATCATCCAGCTCTGTCCAAAGGTAGCTTTCTGTAAGAAAGTCTCTACTTTTGGATGTTTGACTTCTGCCAGGTGCCTCACCCCTTCTCTTTCCTCTTTGGCTCCATATCTGGACAAGCTGATAAGAAAGCCCAGGAAAGCTCTTTGACACCTATAGGAGTTTCAAACTACTACAAGCCCCTTTCTGTGCTCTGAGACCCTTACTATGGCCCCACTCATTACCCCAAGCAAGTCTCCTTTCCTTACTTTCTCAAGCCATTTTTTGGATCAACTTAAGAGACCTGCTCTGCTCTCAGGGAGCCTCACTGTGTTAGTGATAAAGCATTTCATACCCTTTCAGTGTGTGCAGCCTCATCAGTCTTGACATCTGAACCAAATTTTGAGTAAAAGTCCATCCTATTCCTAAAGAGTTGATACAGCACCTCTCCGTTTTCTAGTCTCAGCCAAAATATCTTCTCTTCTGAAAAGTATTTTGTGAACAACCTATGGGGTATCTCCCACTATCAGACTACACAGTTCTAAAATTTATTCTCTATAAAATATCCTCCTTTTTTTCCTTCAAAGCTCTTATACAAATTTGTAATTGCTGTGTTTATTTATGTGCTTATAGCCTGTCAAAAAATCTGAAGGAAGATAGATATGGACTATATTTCTGTTATTTACTATTGTGTACTCATAGCCAAAAATAATCCCTGCCATACAGTATTGAATCAATATTTGTTTATTGAATAGAATATTTAGTAAATGAAATTGCACCTCAAGGCAATTTATAAAAATGATAATGCTTTGAACAAATAAAAATAGATTTACAATTTTCTCAAAACAATAGAGTTTATGTAAGGCTATAGTTACGAACATTCATCACCCGTGGGGAAGATGTCTAATGGCGTGATTAACTCATTGAATGAGACCACACTTTGTGGAGTAATTCATGCTTCATGGAGTAAGTCTCTCTCATCTCCTCCTCCTCCTCTTCCACTTCCTTCTCCTCCTTTTCCTCCTCCTTTCCTCTTCTTCTTTCTCTCTCTTTTTCTCTCTTCCTTCTTATGTATATTCAGGAACTCAGTATTTCACTGCCTTCAATTCTGCTTCATAAATGTTCTTCAAATGGGGGTACCTTCTATACCCTCTTAAAGTAAGATCTAGATTACTTCCCTTCTGGATTACTTACATAGTTACCTAATTGATCTAACTTACTACAGTCACAGCTCTCTGACCAACCATTCATAGCCTTGCTAAACTTCCTATTATAAATCCTATCATGCCTCTATCTAAAATTCTTTAATGATTCATCATATTTATACTTCATTCTACTTCACTTGCTCCATCTTTGACTATATCTTACTCTTATGTTATGACCAGCCAAGTGAAAGTACTTGTACCTCTCATAATAAAACACAAGATTACATTTTTCCTCAATAACGTCAAATTATCATGGAAAATTCCTTTTAGTGTTATTTCTTCTTAAAAGGCTCCCATTTTTCCCAAGCTGATTTAGATGGCTTCCCACTTTTTCCCCAGTAATTAACTCTATCAAAATCCAAATCTTATCTAGTGAAAATGTTGTTTTGCTATCCTTATTCTGAACTTTTAGACAACACAGTATTTTATTTTATACACTTTTATAAGTAACATATAACAATAATAAATAAAACATTATTAAATAATCTGAAAACAATAAAACAATATATAACAAAGCATAGTCACTATCGTATAGCTGATAAATAATTGTGGAATGCATAAATAAGTGGCACTATGCCAATATTGATAGGTCAGAGCCAGTCAAAATACTTAACAAGAAATAGAGTGACACATAGGAGAAGAAAGAATAGCCAATATAGATAATGTAATAAGACAAGTAGTGTGTTTGATAAGTAATGTGCAAGGACCAGAGAGTTAAAACACAATGCTATTAGGTCAAAAAAACATAAAGAAAGAAAGAAAAAAATAACTCCAGAAAAATTCAAGTATTCTGATGATGAATGAAGGTACAACATTTGTCTAATGTGGCCTGTTGTCTTCTGTAGCTTATTTGGTCCAGCTCTATTGCTTTCTGCTGGTGACATATCTAGTAGAGCTGAACAAGTTCATTTTATTGCTTTAAGGTAACACTTTCATTATCTGAAAAGGCAGAAATAAGGAATTGGTGTATGCTATTTATATTAGGTAATATGATGTTTCCTAATTGCCAAATTGGCTCTACCTAAACTTAACTTTGATTCTGAGATTTCCTAAGCAATATTTACTTCTGAAAGATGGGAGAAATTAAAATGTGTCATCTAAAAGCTTATAAAATAAAATAAATATATTTTCTTCGGAAAAAGTTTAGATAAGTTGTTGAGAAAAAAAGAGAGTTAAGAACATGTGTATAAAATGTTAGAAACGAAAAGCAATAAGGTTTGCACCAAATAGAACAAGTATTATGGCAGTGCTAAAACAACAACAACAAAAAATGTAAGGGTAAATGGAATTCTGAATTCTATAAAATATGAGTCTATAAAGTATGTTTCTGTGCATAACTTTATCACAGACACATGAAAAAAACGTCAAATTCTCTTGGCCGCACCTCTTATTACAATCATTGCTGTGTCTACCAGTTCTGGCAGACTTGACAATCTGAGAGCACTTTGCTTCTGGTTCACTCAGTGTGCATTTCGCTTCCTGTTCCTGGGATTCTTTGATGCTTTGGGATGATATGTACACTAGAAAGGAACTAACAATCTTTCTAAAGTTAGAGAGAGTTAAAACAAGTTCAATGTGGCTGCGTTGTAAAAGGTAGAGGGATGTGATGTAACACAGAAAACAAAAAGGTAAAAGCCAGGTTATGGAAGACATGGACACTGCTGTTAAAATATTTAATTAAAACTTCTTTTAAGGATTTTAGGAAGTCACTGGAAAGTTTAAGAAAGCATGGTATGCTGAACTTTGCATTTATGAAAATCATTGTAGCTGCAGGACGATCCTACTAGAGACGGAAGGGTCATTAGAAAGCTATTAACATAGCTCAGATGGGTGAAGATAATGAAGTGGAGAATAGTGATAGCGGTAGAGATGAAATTATGTAGACAAGTTTAAAAGATATTTAGGAAAATCAAGGAATAGTGACTAGAGAATGATGGAAGCAAAATGACTTTCTAAAATTGGGGCTGAAAGGGATGTGTGAACTTTTTCAGCATTATTGAAACATTCCCTAATGATTTGGGCAGGAATATGGGGTAAAACCTGTGGTTCCAGTAATCATGTGGGATAAAAGATTTGATGATTGTTATTCAAGCATTAAAAATTGTTTTTTTAATAATTAGAAATTGCAGGACATCTTTGATACTCCCTCAAACATGGACACATGAAATGTTTATTTTTACCCAAACAAGCAAACAAACAAAACCAAATAGCTTTTTAGTATGCATTCTTTTCAGTGATTTTTCTTTTTCATCTTTACACTTAGCAACATGACAAGAACAACTTTTTATATGAATAAGTGTATATCTTTAGCCTTATATGGTAATTAATGACTGGGTGGTGTTCCACTGGACAATTAGATTGTTGCTTATGCTAAATGTCTAATTATTTTCTAAGGATAAATTTCTAGGAGTAGCATTTTTAAGTAAAAATCCATATCTACATTGAAACTTTTAATATGTATTTTTAAATTCACATTGACATTACATTCAACTCAAAAAAAATAAACTTATTTTTGGCTAGCATAGTTTTGTTTTTTTTTTTAGAAAAAAAGGAAATTAAAAGATAAATGAAGACCTAGGGGAGAATTCTACCTCTCTTTTATTAGATGTATGCCTTGGCATTTCTAAGAAAAACCTTTTAGAACTTTGTGTTTCTCATTTGGTTGTTATAAAGATTAAATGAGACAGGCATGAATTGTGCAAATCAGACACCATAATGTTCCTAATGGATTTTCTGTAAACATTAATGTTATTGTGGACAGTATAAGTTTCCTACCTCCCCTGACCAAAAAGAAAAAAAAAAAATAATAGTAATAATATTTACCTTCAAAATCTGGCTGTGAAATCAGTAACCCTTACCAGATAAGATTAAAAGAAATTTCCAACAGTCCAATTTTTTCCTCATTGTTACCATGGTATTTCAACTGAATTGTATATTAACAATAACTGATAAGTATAGCAGATACAGTAGTAGCAGTAGGTTGTTACTACAGTCTTTGCTATATATACCATAGGAATTTATGTACTCAGTTTCCTGCTTTCACATGAAAGTCTTAAGATGATATATGTGAATATTAATTTATATTCTCCACAGACTAACCTTACTTTTTTTAAGCCTAAACTTTACTGTATTATTATTCTATTCTAATCTTTCTAGTGTCATCCCACATAGCTTGCCATAGAATGCACTCTATGATCTTTTCCATGGCCTTCAAGGCTTTAAATAATCAGGACCCTGAAAATTTTGATATATGAGGAATTGGATATCACTCTCCCAAGCAGATGCTGAAAACATTGAAAATATAACAAGGTTCTTCCCAATTATGTAATTAGAGGTTGAGAATAAATGAAGAGAATTTTGGTTTTGATTCTATTATAATTTGTTGTAAATTTCACAGACTTCTGAAAAATGTGTATAATATATAGGGGGCAGAGTCAAGATGGCATACTAGAAGGACATGGAATTAGTGTCTCCTCACAACTAGGGCACCTAACAGACACCAGTGGGGGACCACGGACACCTAAGGGGATGGGAGGAGCCCCCAGCGACCGGGTAGGATGTGGGGCGTGGGGGAAGTGAAGGGGGAGAAGTGGAGGTGGGACAGGACTGGCACCCCTGAGGGACAGCTGGGGGAGGGGAAGGGATCCCACGCCTGAAGGGGGAAATTGGGGAACCATTGGGAGGGCAGAGGATTAAAAGGGAGTGTGGCCAGGTTTCCCCTGCCCACTTGGGCCCTCAGAAACCTGCTGAGATCCTGGGCCTGATCCTCTGCCTACCAAGGCCCCCTCCAGCCACGTGGGTCCTGAGGGAGTGGGAAGGAGGGAGGGGGGAGCAAAAGTAAAGGCCAGACCTATGGGACTGGCACCCCTGATGGGTGACTGGGGGAGGGGAGGAGTTCCTACACCCAGCGGGACCCACCCACAGTTAGGGGTCCAGCAGTGACAAGGGAGACCCTGGGGGAGATGGTTGGGGAAGGAGTCAAAGGAACGGAAAGGACCGGGGCCAGCACTTTCCCTGTCCATTTAGGCACCGGGGAGCCTGTTGGGCTCCCAGGCCTAATCCTCTGCCCTCAGAGCCTCCCTCCTGTTGTGCAGAGCCCAAGCCCCGCCCCTACACCCACACCCAGGGCCCTATCTCTATACTCAGAGACCCCCTCCAATGCACTGGGCCTAAACCCCACCCACACACCCTCACTCAGGGCCCTACCTCCAAACTCCGGATCTCCACACTCCAGAGACCCTCCCTTCCAAGTGCTGCCTCTCCCCTGAAGGTCCTAAGCAGAGCCTTGCCACAAGTTTGAACACTGCCCTGCCTGGGGCCCACCCCCAGGGCCTTTTCTGGCTAAATGGGTCCTGCACCTAGGCCCCGCCCCACCTTTAACCTCGCCCCTACCTAAGTTCCACCCCCATAGCCAAGGGTTTTTTCTTTTTCTTTTTTCTTTTTTACTCTTTTAGATTGGGGTTCTGTTTTGCCTTGTTGGTTCCTTGTTGTTGATTCTTTTATATTTTTATTTTTCCCAATAAATATTTTATTTTTCTAATTTTATTTTATTCTTTACACTTTGTTATTGTGTAACTTTGTTGTTCTCTCCTTTTGGCTTGTTCCCCCCGCCCTTTTTTTTTTTTTTTTTTTTCTGTTCTGGTTTTATTTTGCCTTATTGCAGTTGTTTCAATTATAGTTTTACTTTTGCTAATATATTTTTTATCTTTCTAATTTTATTTTGCTTTTTATTCTTTGATATTGTACTGTCCCTGTTTTTTGTTCTTTCTTTCTTTCTCTTTTTTTTTTTAACCACACCATGATGCTTGCGAGATCTTGGTTCCCAGGCCAGAGGTCAGGCCAGAGCTCCTGTGGTGGGAGCTCATAGTCCAAACTGCTGGACTAACAGAGAACCTCAGATACCAGGGAATATTAACTGGAGTGAGGCCTCCTGGAGGTCCTCATCTCAGCACCAAGACCCGGCTCTATCCAATGGCCTGCAAACTCCAGTGCTGGATGTCTCAGGCCAAACAACCAGTAAGACAGGAATACAGTACCACACATCAAAAAAAAAAAAAAAAAAAAAAAAGTAAAACAACAAAAAAATGTTACAGACGAAGAAGCAAGGTAAAAACCTACAAAACCAAATAAATGAAGATGAAATAGGCAACCTACCTGTAAAAGAATTCAGAGTAATCATAGTAAAGATGATCCAAAATCTTGGAAACAGAATGGAAAAATACAAGAAACATTTAAAAAGGATCTAGAAGAACTAAAGAGCAAACAAAAAGTGATGAACAGCACAATTACTGAAATTAAAAATACTCTAGAAGGAATCAATAGCAGAATAACTGAGGCAGAAGAACAGAGAAGTGAGCTGGAATATAAAATGGTGGAAATAACTGCCAGGGAGCATAATAAAGAAAAAAGAACAAAAAGAATTGAGGACAGTCTCAGAGACCTCTGGGACTACATTAAATGCACCAACATTTGAATTATCAGAGTCCCAGAAGAAGAAGAGAAAAAAAAAAGGGTCTGAGAAAATATTTGAAGAGATTATAGTCGAAAACTTCCCTAACATGGGAAAGGAAATTGTCAATCAAGTCCACGAAGTGCAGAGAGTACCATACAGGATAAACCCAAAGAGAAACATGCCAAGACACATACTAATCAAACTAACAAAAATTAAATACAAAGAAAAAATATTAAAAGCAGCAAGGGAAAAGCAACAAATAACATATAAGGGAATCCCCATAAGGTTAACAGCTGATCTTTCAGCAGAAATCCTGCAAGCCAGAAGGGAGTGGCAGGACATATTTAAAGTGATGAAAGGGAAAAACCTACAACCAAGATTGCTCTACCCAGCAAGGATCTCATTCAGATTTGATGGAGAAATTAAAACCTTTACAGATAAGCAAAAGTTAAGAGAATTCAGCACCACCAAACCAGCTTTACACCAAATGCTAAAGGAACTTCTCTAGGCAGGAAACACAAGAGAAGGAAAAGGCCTACAAAAACAAACCCAAAACAATTAAGAAAATGGTAATAGGAACATACATATCGATAATTACCTTAAATGTAAATGGTTTAAATGCTCCAACCAAAAGACATAGACTGGCTGAATCGATACAAAAACAAGACCCATACGTATGTTGTCTACAAGAGACCCATATCAGACCTAGGGACACATACAGACTGAAAGTGAGGGGACAGAAAAAGATACTCCATGCAAATGGAAATCAAAAGAAAGCTGGAGTAGCAATTTTCATATCAGACAAAATAGACTTTAAAATAAAGACTATTACAAGAGACAAAGAAGGACACTATATAATGATCAAGGGATCAATCCAAGAAGAAGATTTAACAATTGTAAATATTTATGCATCCAACTCAGGGGCACCTCAATACATAAGGCGAATGCTAACAGCCATAAAAGGGGAAATCTATAGTAACACAGTAATAGTATGGGACTTTAACATCCCACTTTCATCAATGGACTGATCATCCAAAATGAAAATAAATAAGGAAACACAAGCTTTAAATGATACATTATACAAGATGGACTTAATTGATATTTATAGGACGTTCCATCCAAAAACAACAGAATACACTTTCTTCTCAAGTGCTCATGAAACATTCTTCAGGATTGACCATATCTTGGGTCACAAATCAAGCCTTGGTAAATTTAAGAAAATTGAAATTGTATCAAGTATCTTTTCTGACCACAATGCTATGAGACTAGATATCAATTACAGGGGAAAAAAACTGTAAAAAAAACAAACGCATGGAGGCTAAACAATACACTACTAAATAACCAAGAGATCACTGAAGAAATCAAAGAGGAAATCAAAAAATACCTAGAAACAAATGACAATGAAAACACGATGATCCAAAACCTATGGGATGCAGCAAAAGCGGTTCTAAAAGGGAAGTTTATAGCAATACAATCCTACCTCAAGAAACAAGAATAATCTCAAATAAAAAACCTAACCTTACACCTATAGCAATTAGAGAAAGAATAACAAAACCCCCCACAAAGTTAATAGCAGGAAAGAAATCATAAAGATCAGATCAGAAATAAATTGAAAAGAAATGAAGGAAACAATAGCAAAGATCAATAAAATTAAAAGCTGGTTCCTTGAGGAGATTAAAAAAATTGATAAACCATTAGTCAGACTCATCAACAAAAAAAAGGGAGAAGACTCAAATCAACATGAGAAGAAATGAAAAAGGAGAAGTAACAACTGACCCTGCAGAAATACAAAGGATCATGAGAGATTACTACAAGCAACTATATGCCAGTAAAATGGACAACCTGGAAGAAATGGACAAATTCTTAGAAAAGCACAACATTCCGAGACTGAACCAGGAAGAAATAGAAAATATAAACAGAACAATCAGAAGCACTGAAATTGAAACTGTGATTAAAAATCTTCCAACAAACAAAAGCCAAGGACCAGATGGCTTTACAGGTGAATTCTATCAAACATTTAGAGAAGGGCTAACACCCTTCCTTCTCAAACTCTTCCAAAATATAGCAAAGGGAGGAAAACTCGCAAACTCATTCTACAAGGCCACCATCACCCTGATACCAAAACCAGACAAAGATGTCACAAAAGTAGAAAACTATAGGCAAATATCTCTGATGAACATAGATGCAAAAATCCTCAACAAAATACTAACAAACAGAATCCAGCAGCACATTAAAAGGATCATACACCATGATCAAGTGGGGTTTATCCCAGCAATGCAAGGATTCTTCAATATGCACAAATCAATCAATGTGATATACCATATTAACAAATTTAGGGATAAAAACCATATGATAATCTCAATAGATGCAGAAAAAGTGTTTGACAAAATTCAACACCCATTTATGATAAAAACTCTCCAGAAAGTAGGCATAGAGGGCACCTACTTCAACATATTTAAGGCCATCCATATATGACAAACCCACAGTCAACATCATTCTCAATGGTGAAAAACTGAAACCATTTCCTCTAAGATCAGGAACAAGACAAGGTTGCCCACTCCCACCACTATTATTCAACATAGTTTTGGAAGTTTTAGCCACAACAATCAGAGAAGAAAAAGACATAAGAGGAATGCAAATCAGAAAAGAAGAATTAAAACTGTCATTGTTTGCAGATGACGTGATACTATACATAGAGAATCCTAAAGGTGCTACCAGAAAACTACTAGAGCTAATCAGTGAATTTGGAAGAGTAGCAGGATACAAAATTAATGCTCAGAATTCTCTTGCATTCCTATACACTAATGGTGAAAAATCTAAAAGAGAAATTAAGGAAACACTCCCATTTACCATTGCAACGAAAAGAATAAAATACCTAGGAATAAACCTACCTAAGCAGACAAAAGACCACTATACAGAAAACTGTAAGATGCTGATGAAAGAAATTAAAGATGATACAAACAGATGGAGAGATATACCATGTTCTTGGATTGGAAGAATCGACATTGTGAAAATGACAATACTACCCAAAGCAATCTACAGATTCAGTGCAATCCCTATGAAACTACCAATGGCATTTTTCACAGAACCAGAAGAAAAAATTTCATGGAAACACAAAAGTCCCTAAGCAATCTTGAGAAAGAACAATGGAGCTGGAGGAATCCTGCTCCCTGACTTCAGACTATTCTACAAAGCTGCGGTAATCAAGACGTATGGTACTGAAACAAAAACAGAAAAATACATCAATGGAACAGGATAGAAAGACCAGAGGTAAACCCATACAAATATGGTCACCTTAGTTTGATAAAGGAGGCAAGAATATATAATGGAGAAAAGACAGCCTCTTCAATAAGTAGTGCTGGGAAACCTGGACAGCTACATATAAAAGAATGAAATTAGAACACTTCCTAACACATAGACAAAAATAAACTCAAAATAGATTAAACACCTAAATGTAAGGCCAGACACTATAAAACTCTTAGAGGAAAACATAGGCAGAACACTCTATTACATAAATCACATTAAGATCCATTTTGACCCACCTCCTAGAGAAATGGAAATAAAAACAAAAATAAACAAATGGGACCAAATGAGACTTAAAAGCTTTTGCACAGCAAAGGAAACCATAAACAAGATTAAAAAAACAACCCTCAGAATGTGAGAAAATATTTGCAAACGAAGCAACAGACAAAGGATTAATCTCCAAAATATACAAGTAGCTCATGCAGCTCAATATCAAAAAAACAAACAACCCAATCCAAAAATGGGCAGAAGACCTAAATAGACATTTCTCCAAAGAAGATATACAGACTGCCAACAAACATATGAAAAGATGCTCAACATCACTAATCATTAGAGAAATGCAAATCAAAACTACAATGAGGTATCACCTCACACCACTCAGAATGGCCATCATCAAAAAATCTACAAGCAATAAATGCTGGAGAGGGTGTGGAGAAAAGGGAACCCTCTTGCACTGCTGGTGGGAATGTAAATTGACACAGCCACTATGGAGAACAGTATGGAGATTCCTTTAAAAATTAAAAATAGAACTACCGTATGACCCAGCAATCCCACTACTGGGCATCTACCCTGAGAAAACCATAATTCAAAAAGAGTCATGTACCACAATGTTCATTGCAGCTCTATTTACAATAGCCAGGAGATGGAAGCAACCTAAATGTCCATCAACAGATGAACAGATAAAGAAGATGTGACACATAAATACAATGGAATATTACTCAGCCATAAAAAGAAACGAAATTGAGTTATTTGTAGTGAGGTGGATAGACCTAGAGACTGTCATTCAGAGTGAAGTAAGTCAGAAAGAGAAAAACAAATACCATATGCTAACACATATATATGGAATCTAAAAAAAAAAAAGGTTCCGATGAACCTAGGGGCAGGACAGGAATAAAGACACAGATGTAGAGAATGGACCTGGGGACACGGGAAGTGGGTGGGGTAGGCTGGATTAAAGTGAGAGAGTAACACTGACATATATACACTACAAAATGTAAGGTGGGAAGCAGTTGCATAGCACAGGGAGATCAGCTTGGTGCTTTGCGACCACCTAGAGGTGTGGGATAAGGAGGGTGGGAGGGAGGCACAACGGGGGGGGGGATATGGGGATGTACGTATGCATATGGCTGATTCACTTTGTTATACAGCAGAAACTAACACAACATTGTAAAGCAATTATGCTCCAATAAATTTGTTAAAATATATAATGTATAATATATATTTTAAGTATTTCTTTCAGTAAGAAAAATAGTCTACATTTGGAATTATGAGACTAGTGTGCCAATACTTAGGTCAAAGCCACTAAATCATGGTCCTGTTTATAATGTAGGAAGCCCAATGATTAGGTAACAAAGTATCCCCAAGGGATACATGACTATGAATTTCTGCGTTAGAAAAGAGAGTATTGTGATATTCTTAATAGTTTTACCTTTAATTTATTATTATTATTGTCATCACATCACATAACTAAGAAAAGTTAAATGGAATAAAAGTTTCTCTGCTTTCTTGATGTTAGTTTAAAAACCATTGGACTTCGTTTTCTAATCAAATTTACAAATGTATACAAGCATCTTCATTAAAATCCTTTCATTTATGATACATGACCTTCAATTTATTGTGATAAATGGCGATCAAAATATTTAGGGTACCATTTTGGCTGCTGAAAAACTGTCTCACTAAAAAGTGTCTTAAATAGCTTGGAAGTTTATTTCTCTATTAGTTAACATTCCAAGCATTTATAACTAAGATCTAGAATAATACCTCTATGGCATTAAGGATCCAGGGTCCTTCTTTTGCTTTTTGCTTATCTTTGGTATCCATCCATAGATTTTATCTTTTTTTTTCATTATCCAAAAAGGCTCATCACCATATGTGTATTTCTGCTGGCAGGAATGGGATAAGAAGAGAAAAAAAATGATTTTTTTTCTTTTAAGGGTAGAACAATATAATTGCCTACACTATCTCCACTTCATCCCACTGGCCAGATCCTAGCCACATGATCTAGTTGCAAGACAGTCTTTACTTGGATATTCTTGTGCCCAACCCCAGCTAACATTTCTATTGCCATAGAAGAATAGGCAAAGAAATGTCATAGAATAACTTGCCATCTCTGCTAAGGTGACAAACACAATTCAAAAATCTAGGGTTGCTCTGAGTCTATCACTATCTGTTAGTGTTGACAATTTTACTAGTCTCAGTAAAAATGGAATGTATGTATGTGTTTTTATAAATCCAAAATTGTTTCATGCTTATGAGTTGAAGCAAAGATGAATTTTACAGTAAATTTCCTTTACTTAAGATGTTTTAACTCAAATAAATACATGTGTATATATGTGTTTATGTATGGCATGTGATGTATTAAACACACAGATGTATATGAAAGATGCATCTATGGCATGCATAATAAATTGACCAAGTTTAAACAAATTGCACATGAGGTTGCCTAGTATCAGAAAAAGTAATACAAAATAAGCAGAATATTTAGAAAAATAAAACTGCTCAATTAGTATTCTCTATCACCAAATATTGTATCATGTTAAGTGATAGTAAAAACTAGCTCTTCTTGTATTGGTTTTCGGCCATTCCACAATTCTAATAGATTATATATTTTTAAAGTTTACTTTTTGTACTATTTCCTGACATTCCAATGCCTCTTTTCCAAAAGATGTATTGTTCTTATAATCAAATGTGTTGCTTTAGGAAGGATGCTCAAAAAAATATAAGGGAGCAAAAGGACCTCCCAGGGAGAACTGCTAAAATCTGTCAGGTAACCTTTGGATTAATGCATAGCTGTTAGATTCTCTAGTATCCCATAGACATGGGTTCAGTAACAAACAAATGATGAAGCATATCAAGTAGGAGAAAGAAATGATACTAGGAGAATAATAAGTGATAAACTCTAGCTGTATTTTCACAGATCCTAATATTTACGAATGAAACTATATAAGAAGACATTACTAAGAATTAAAATAGTGTACATTGAGGTAACTAGAATAAGTACAGATGTTTCATTGCATTTCATTCTTCTTAATTTTGCTTCTGACTGATTTGCATTAAATGCTAAATAATTAGCTACATGTTTAGATGGTTGGAAAAAGCCATCCTTTAAAAGCGTTCTTCACAAGAATGCTGATCATTTTAAATGGAGAAAATAGCAGCAAATGTAACACATATACTCATTCAATGGGTTTTCTTGTATGTTCATAGAGTCTATGAGAGCAGGAGCACATACTAAAGAAACAGAAGATGTTGCCAGACTTTCCACTTATATTACTCTCATCTAAGCTCTTATATAAATCAGGAAGCTTGGCTATAAAGAAACAAAATACCTCTCAGGCCGTCTTAAGTATAGGCAATTTTTTTGAGGATACTAATGAATCTTGGGAATCTTAATTGCTCAAATTATAGCTGGGCTACTTAACAAATGAAACATCAGACAGCTGTTCTCTTTTTCTCTTTACTTTGGGGCCCCGTGGTCTTTTTCCTTTTTGCTTTCTTTTCACTCTTATCTCCGTATACCACATTCCTCTGCAAAATTCTTACTTTCTGCACTGGTTACTGTGTTGGTATGTGCCTTAGAGAAGTGACCCCATTGCCTTAAATGTCCCCTACTATCTCCCTATGTTTCTTAACTCCAAATCTCCATATTGTTTGGTTAGATACTATGAATTGGCTCATTCAGAATAAAGTATCAATTCTTTTCTCAATTTCCTTTCTCTACTATAAAGACTGAAAAGTCAAGAACATAATTTCTCATTTCCTTTTTTATTAACATGTATATACTGCAATTTTATTTCAATTGCACAAACGAAGTTAGCGTGTGGGAAATTTAAATGAAACAGTACAGTAAAAATAGCAGAGAACCAAAAACTCTAAAAAGGAAGTATACCTAAAGGGTGAGAATTCAACATTCATTGGTGTTTCATCCTCAGTTTTGACTGACACTTGATGCTTGCAAATTTTGAAACAAACTTTGAGATTATGATGACTATTCTGAGAGACTTCAGCACCAGCACTAAGATTTGTACATTCAGTTGTTTTTAAGTGTCATCACATAACATATTTCTGCCCAATGAAACACAAATTAAAGTTTAATAGGAATTTATTGAAAAAAACTTTGCTTTTGGAAAGGCGTCAGTACTTCCTCTTCTTGACTGAAATGCAAACATAATGCTAGAGGGAGAGTGGCTGCAGACATTTCTAAGGGATATTTCCTCTCAGTTTGAAACAAGAGTTTATCCATAACTCAGTCATTTATGGCTGGAGAATTGGGCTCACATACTACATAGGGTTTCTTAATTCAATCTCTGGGCAGAAAAGAAATGGACATGAGTAGAAAACAAATGATAGCTATGACTAATAAAGTTCAAAGCCCATGATCATTTTTCCTTGATCCCTGCAGGTATTTTGATTGTTTACTGGTTTGTGAATAACAGAAAATGATATTCTACCAACCATGTGAGATTGCAAATATTATTTTATTAGAAAAAAGATGTTTTTAAAGAGAAAGTTTGACAAAATACAAGTAAGAAAGAGATTGTTAGTGACAAAATTAAATATTTTGGTTTTTTTATATTTCAGTGTAAACCTTGATTATTACAAAGCATTGATCCCATAGGTGCAAAAAGAAAGTCACCACAATGATTAATATATTGGAAATTTTCTTGGAAAAATATAATTTATTAGATTCTAAAAAAACATAATTCATTCATATATTTAATACTGAGAACTGACAATAATCCATTCACTATGCATTTTAACTTGGTCCCTGTCTTAAAATAGTTCAATTTATTAAAGGAAACAAAACTATATTACTACTAATAATATAAATATTATACTAATAATATGGTTGATCGCTATAAAGTCATTCTATCTGCATCTCAAAATAATTTCTGCAGAAATGATATGTTTGAATTGATTTCCTAAGATGTTGAGAATCATGGGATAAAGTGCTGGGGTCAGGGGGAGGGCCAGGAAAAACATTCTATGCAAAAGCCATAACATAAACAATGTTTAGTGACCTGAAGTTACTCTATGTGATAAATAACTCGTATTTCATTTATTTACCTCTACGTTAGACTGAAAGATAAGGTGTGGCAGAAGACCAGCCTGGACAATTAGACTGAGGCTAGACTGCAAAAGTACTTGATGGTCTTGTTGAGTAGGGTTATTTAACTCCTTTACTGTAGGCAGAGGGGAGTATTCAATACTTTAAAAAATTGCAAGAGACATAGATAGATCCAAGCTTTTAGAAGACTGTGTTAGTGATTTGCTCTCAGTTCCATTTACTGCTCTGCCCCTCCTCCTTGGCATAACAGTCAGGGGCTATACACTTTTCCCAGGATCCTTTGCCTACTGACTTCAGACTAGGTTCAGTCAATGGGAGACACTAGAAAGAGATTTGGGGAAGGAAGGAAATTCAAAGAGCAGGTGTTTCTCACACATTTTTTTCCTTGGACAGCATCTCTGGCAGAAGCACCTCTTCTCTATGTCTTCAGCTCCCACCACACTATGCTTCCAGGGTCCTCACTCCTAACAAGCACATCTGCTTTGATCCCATCATTGACTAGGAGCTCTAACTCCTTGAAGCTGGTACCACCACCACCTCCTTGTCTTTCTTCAGTCCTAAGAGTGGTAGGAACCTCCTGTAGTTAAGAGGGAGATGTCTTCATTCTCCCCTAGTTGCCCTTTTCCTCTTATAAAATGTTGGAATGTTGGAATTAAGTTTTCATGTTAAATTCCTTCTGTTAAATTACCTGGTGTGAGTTTGTTTACCTGGATGTTCCCTGATAAATAAAAAATTCAGATAGCTCTGAAAAGAAATTGATTTAAAATCATTTGCCATCCCTTTAAAATACTTTCAAATTAGTAGTATAATAAGCAACTTCTTACTTGAAATTGCCATCATGGGAATAACCCCAAAGTCAAATTGGGGCATTTAATCATTGGAAGTTAAAACAATGATTTATTTATCTTTTTGCCAATTCCTCCATTAAAATCTCTAAGCCTAACTTATTATTTTAAGTTACTAAGAAAATGTCAATACAAACAACAAAATAAATTATCTTATTTTCCTGTTTTCTTCTTTGTATGTATTTCTTTTCCAAATCAATCCACTTTTTACAGGGATCCAAAATAAGCTTGAGAAAGTTGTTTATAATTTAAAACCTTAAAGTCATTAAAAATTTAATGGTTCAGTGGTTGAAACAGACAAGTGCTTCAAGCTCAACTGGCTTTGTTTTCAAGACAAAAACGTTTGTCCCAGTTTCAATGCAGGTGTAATATAAACACATCAGTAGTGACAACATATTTTATTCTTATCTTTTAAGTCATTGTTGTCACAACTGTATTTACAAAGTGGATTTAGAAACTTTCCTACAGAGAAGGCAGGTGAAGTTGATAGACAATAGGAAGAAAGTAATTTGTGCAAAGTTAGATAACACAGTCTATTTTAAAATAGAATTTGTATTAATCATTTTATTTATATTAATGTTTACTAATTTGATTATGTACAAGCTCATTTATAAACATTTCAGGTATATAGAAGCATTTATATTAATCCTCATTTTTGAAAAAAATATATTTGACTTTTCTGAAATTCAGTTCTTTTTTTCTTAAAAATACCTGTAAATTCTTTAGAAAATGATATGGCTCCCCTCTGATAATAACACATCTTTCTTAATATTATGTAAATAAAGTGGTTTAAATGTGAGATCAGCATAGAGTTTGAATGGAGTGATAAATACTTTCTTTTCATAAAACTTTATGTAATTGTTTATTGTGAAATATTTTATTTTTTAAAATTTTATTGAAGTATAGTTGATTTATAATGTGTTAATTTCTGCTCTACAGCAAAGTGACTCAGTTATACATATATAGATATTCTTTTTCATATTCTTTTCCATTCTGGTTTATCACAGGATATTGAGTATAGCTCCCTATGCTATACAGTAGGACCTTGTTGTTTATCTATCCTATATTTACTAGTTTGTATCTGCTAATTGCAAGCTCCCAATCTTTCCCTCCCCCACCTCCCCTCCCCATTGGCAACCACAAGTCTGTACTCTATGTCTGAGTCTGTTTCTGTTTCACAGATAAGTCCATTTGTGTCGTATTTTAGATTCCACATATGAGTGATATCGTATGGTATCTGTTTTTCTCTTTCTGACTTACTTCACTTAGTATGTTAATCTCTAGGTCCATCCATGTTGCTGCAAATGACATTATTTCATTCTTTTTTATAGCTGAGTAAGATTCCATTGTGTGTGTGTGTGTGTATATATATATATATATATATATATACACACACACACACCACATCTTCTTTCTCCATTCATCTGATGATGGACGTTTAGGTTTTTTCCATGTCTTGGCTATTGTAAATAGTGCTGCTATGAACATACGGGTGCATGTATCTTTTCAAATTATAGTTTTGTCTGGATATATGCCCAGGAGTGGGATTGCTGGATCATATGGCAACTATATTTTTAGTTTTTTGAGGAACCTCCATACTGTTCTCCATAGTGGTTGTACCAGTTTACATTCCGACCAACAGTGCAGGAGGGTTCCCTTTTCTCCACACCCTCTCCAACACTGAAATAAAATTTTAAAAGTATCCCAGTGATTAATTTCATTTCCTAAAATAATATTAATCCCAGAACACACAATAGAATATTATAAGTTTTTATCAGATGTCCTTTAGATTTCTGGGTCTGTCAGTTAAGCTTCAAGGCTGCCTTTTAAAAAAATGCTTAAATGTTCCAAATATTTCCAAACATTTCCTTGATACCCACCAAAAATGACTGTGATGCTTGGTTGAAAAATGTCTCAAACATACAATTTCTCATTTGGACTCTGACATTTGTTTGTGATGATGATAGTATTGACAACCCTCAGAGTATTTTCATTTTTAATTTTACGTTTTCAAAATCAATAATGAAATAATGGCAATTTTTCACATATAATAATCATATTACAAGTTTTATGGCTTAGCAAAATATGTGAACAGAGAAAGAGGTAAAGTTTTGGGTAAAGTTTTGGTCAGAGCTTGATTATAAAGTCAGATGGGTATTCCTGCCTTCAAGTAGTAATTCTGGTGAATTGTACACCAATAAAAAGAGAAAAGCTTAACTGACATACTACAGATCCTGAAAAATATGCTCTATAAGCATAAAAACTCATCTTAAATTGTTATACAAACTCATATATCTGTATCTGTTTTGTGTGTGTGCTGGGGGAGTGTGTGTGTATGTGTATGTGTACAATTTATGGTCTGTTCAGCTTTTCTTTCCATATCACTCTTTAAATTTTAAATCCAAAATATATGCAGTAAGTCCTTTTACCTTACATGCAGATTTTAAAGACATGGTACACGCCCTTTATGCTATCTATAACAGTCAATCCTACTTAGAACTAAGACGTATCAGTATTAATTCAGTAATTAATATTTCACTAACAATGATGTTAACAGACTATTTCAATGATAGAAGACAGCTGCCTTGGAATTTCCTTTTCTCAACTGATTTAAAAATGACAGCCATGGTTTTTAAATCACAAAATATTTCAAGCCAGTGGATATTTCTGTTTAAATATAATGATTTTTTAAATAGTCATTAGAGGAATCTTAGCAGATCCATGCAGGTATGTACAAAACCCATCAGCTGTTTGAACACTGTAATTGATGAGGCACCATAAGTTGTTACTCCCCAAAGACAGCAGACCATGGTTATTTTCTTCACTGCTACATACTTGCAATTAACATATAATTGCCTAATATAACATAGATGCTTAATCACTGTTTTTTGAATTGATGGGTAACATACCTCCTCCAATTTCTGTCCCATAGTAGAACTTATGACTGACATGAGTCAACATAGGAGGGATCATGGAGCCATAACTCCGCTCCATTTGCACATGCACAGAACAGTGAAAACTCCGAGTGGCCTGATGCTCACATTCCCAGCTCAGGTCAAGAAAGGTGATTCTCTGCCTTCTTGTTTCAGTTCTGACACTGTAAATATGCCCTTTCTGCATTATAAGTAGTGCCACATTTTTCTGTCTTTTGTTGTTGGTGGCGGTAGTGATTCTAGCTGTTTAAATGGCTCTTAAGCACAGTGCTGTAGTGCTGTGTAGTTTTCCTAAGTGCAGGAAGGCTATGATGAACCTTACAGAGAAAACAAGTGTGTTTAGGTAAGCTTTGTTCTGGCATAACTTAACAGGTTGGTTGTGAGGTCAATGTTAATGAATCAGCAATATGTATTAAATAAGGTGTCTTTGAAAAGAAACACACATAAACAAGGTTATGTATTGATGAGTTGATAAAGTGTTTTGACTAGAGGCTTCCAGGAACCCAACGCTGTATTTCCCCTAGAAATAATGATTCAGTATTCACTAATTCAGCATTCACGGTGACTTTATAGAACATAACTACTGCAAATACTGAGAATCAGTTGTATATTTCTTTCTTCATCTTGTGACAAATAACTTTGAGCTCTTGACTCACTTGCATAAACTCACGCAGAAACATAAATGCATACACATACATTTACTCTAAGAACACAAGTTTATTCTGTATTTTTACTACAACTGTAAGATTAATAGTTACATCTGGGTAATTATAACTCATTGCCTCTGCTAAGGTTGTTACTTGTCATAGTTATACTTCAGCATTTTATGGACCACATCTAGTTGATTCCAAATGATTAAAGTTAGGAATGAATTACTGCATTCTTATGTATTGAAGAGAACTATTGATGCTTCCAATAAACTAAGCTACAGGAGATCTTAGAACAAGCCTAACAAGAGGGGGAAAAAAAGAGGAAATTCCCAACCACGAAAGCAATTGTATAGTTATCCAGTGAATCAGGACTTTGCTTTCAATCAATCACCATAGTTCATCAAGCATAATAATACCCCAAATTTAGAACCTATTTTATCCAAATGAACTGCTTTATAGATCTGCCTCATTCTGTTGTGCACTTAGTCAACTGCCTAATTTCATATTTGCACAACCATATTCTTTAAACCAAACTGATGAAAACAGCAAATTTAGTAACAGATCTTTGATAGAAATTCCATGACTCATATGTATATAATTATTTTGAATTTTTTTACTTGACATAAATTAATATATAGAATAGTGTCCTGTAAACATAGCCTTTGAAAGAGTTCTAAGGCCACTTTAGATTTAATTCATATGCACACATTAACCTTCTCAAATTCCATATTCTGTTACTAATCACTACGTAGCATTTTGTGTTCAGTACCTTTGGATTTAAGCTCATAAACCCTTTTGAATCGCTCCTGAAACTCATTGTTTTGATGTCTTGATGTCAGCCCATTACCTAGTTCATCAAACTGACATTACATTTTAATAGAGTACCAAAGTATTAATGCCTTTTTTCATGTAGAGATAAAAATCCAGATAGCATTCTAGTTAAGAAAAAAAAAATTACAGCTTGAAGCTTCCTGTGTAACGTTTCCATGCCTGTCAGTCTGTTATTTTCTAAAAGCACTTCATAGTAAATGAAATTCAATAAGGGCAGACAAAAATGTTATCAAAGCTATGCGACTCCATTGTACACAATTAAATATAGCCAACAAAGGTATACAAATACTGATGAACCATTTACCCATTGCATTTGCCTTTTGTTTGAGAGGGTTTTTTTAAACAGTTTTTTTTTGGCCACACTGCAACACAGGGATCTTAGTTCCCCTACCAGGGATCAAACCCGTGCCCCTGCCGTGGAAGCAACAAGTCTTAACCGCTGGACCACCAGGGAAGTCCCTGTTTGAGAGTTTTTAAAATCATATGCAAAATGATCTCCTCACTTATGAAATTTATCATTCAATTTTCAATATAGGAAGATTACCAAATATACCTAATTCTTACATCTATACTGAAACATTTCTGAAAAGCATCAGTAGTTGGTAAATATTTCCTTCTGCTTCTTAATAATAGAACTTTTGTCTGAATAATATTTGAGGAAATGAAATTGCAAATTCCACTGTGAACCTGCTTTCCATATAAAATTTATGATCAACAACTGCTCTCTACCTGCACGGTGAGTACCCTGGCTATAGCCATCTCCATCTCCTGCCTGGAAAATTGCAGAATTCTCTTGTTATCCAAGATTCCACTGTAGTTCACCATCAACTAGATGACAGAGACAAAAATGATCCATATAATATAAACCAAAGTGAATAACATCCTTGCTTAACATTCTAATGGTTTCTCGTTGCCTTTAAATAAAACTCCAACCTCTTTATGAGATGGTACTGCTTGAGTTGTCTCTTGGTACAGCTCAAGTCTTAGTTTGTAGCACCTTCTCATTCCATTCTTACCTTATTAGGATCTGGACACACTGACCTTTTTGTTAATTTAACAGCCAAGCACATCCAAACCCTAGGTGTTTTTCCACCCTCATTTATTATTATTTTTTTGGCATGCAGTTCTCTCCACACTACTCATCTTTGATCACCACCTCTCCACACATGCGTTGCTGCAACAACCTCAGTATACAACCATTCCATCCTCAGTCACTCACTTCACTCTGCTTATTGATGCTTAGATTCCTAAGAAATAAGGTGTGTTATTTATTTGCTTAACTCTTTTTTTTGCCTCTCTCCTCCTATTAAAATAGAGGCTTCATGAAGTCAGGAGTCCTGCATATTTTTTTTTAACCCCTTGAAATATTTCAAGAAGACCACTTATAAGGAATGTACATTTTCAATGAATGCACATATTCACTGTGTTAGGAAAGACAAAACTAGCTGCTCTAAAAAACAATCCCCTAAATTTCGATGGCTTAAAAATTTATTATTCCTATTACTGTCTTATTTCACTTAGCATGATGTTCTCAAGTTTCTTCCATGTTGTTGCATTTGGCAGGAGTACCTTCTTTTTTTAAAGCTGAATAATATCCCATTGGATTTATGACCACAAGTTCTTTATTCATACTGTACTAAACACTGAAAAAGTTAAGAGGGTAGGTCATGTTAAGTGTTCTCACCATCGTTATGAAAAAAAAGTTTTTTCCTCACTCACCTAATGATCCAGTGCTTGAATCAATAAATGGATTTCTTTCCACCTTCCATTTCGTCTACTGAAAGGACCCGTTGTTCTTTCATCTTGTAGCTTAGCCAATAAGTAACTATGCTGCCCAATGGAAGCAAGAATTCAGTAGACAACATACAGTTTCTAATGAAAACTCTCACACCTCATTTAGCTTTCCTGTTTACATTAGCCATAATAAGAATTTTATTTTTAAAGCAGTAATGTTTTACAAATCTTTGTCTAGCAAGAGACTTCAGCTTTTGCCTCTCAGACCTCCCTTCAATAACAGGATCAGATTTAATGTTCCTATGATCTCACAGAGATTAATGGAAAGTTAATTCACTCTAATGTGTTGCCATGTGTCTGTCTCTTCTTCAGTGCTTTCAGCCAACAAATAAAACCCTATTTTAGAGATCCATTATGTTCTAAAACCAACATAGGTCAATAATCAGAGGAAACTAAATACAATTTTGTAAAAAGTAAAGGCAAATATATTTCTATTTTTTCAGGTTCTGCTTTTCAGAGATCTTACATAATCTCAGTATGTATGTGTCAAATACAGATATAAAGCCAAAGATTGTTCTAATGATTGGAAAAGTATCCCATACATAGTAGGTGTTTAATCCTTTTGAGGTCCTGTGCAAAGAGCATGAGGTCCTCTTGAATCGCCACCCCTAACTTTACATTAGACAAGGTATGTGAAACAGGCATTAGTAATTTTCACTGAGACTTGCTCAACTACTAGAGTAAAAACAGAAATTAAAAGAGAAACAAACAATTGTAAACGAAGAAAGTATGCTTCTCCTATATATTCCTCCTGTGAAGGCGATATATCAGACATTTTAAGCGTGCGAGTAACTTCATTTGCCGTTTTTGTGCTAACTGAACTTGCGGTTTTAGTTCAGTTTTCCGTACTTCTCCCTGGAAGTGAGAACAGTCATTTATTAGTGACCCTGAATAACCTCCAGTCCTCATAGCTATTGAAGTTCTCATTGTGGAAATACGTACTTCTGAATTATTAAATATACATTGTTGTTTTAGGTTTATTTATTTACTTATTTATTTATCTGTTTTGGTGTGTGTGTGTGTAAGACAGCACTCCAGGGATGCTCATCTCAGGAACAGTGGAAAGACTGAGGTTCCGAATGCACATAAGAGAAGGTTAGATTCTGTTGATTTCCCCTTCTCTTTTTTTCCTTTACCAGACATCACCTGTCTTCTTCAGGAAGCACAAGACCCTGCTCTTTGCTATTTTTTAAACCTTTAGATTAAGGAAATGATAACACTCTTGTTTTTACAGGAAGGAAAAAAAGACTACAATTTAATACCAGCCTTTTAAGATATATTTGATCACATGGCTTCGTTTGTGTGATGGGTAGGGCAAGATGATCTGCTCAAAGAGGGTATGGATTCAAAGATTTATGGAGAACAGTCAGTTTGAATACTTTCTGTGCAGAATGAGGAATAATTGCCAGCAAGGAGAGCAAAACAAGAGAAAACTAGTGAGTTTGGCAGTAGGTTTTAGCAACCATTGAATTTGCTAACCATGAGAGCACAGTAGCTCATTTATGTATTCATTTTTTTTTTCTTTCTTCTTATAACACACTTCAATCTTGAGAAAAGCTCAGTAATGGCTGATTGTTAGATACAGTTAGATTGAGGTTGTTTTGCAGAAGAGCATCTATGGGTGATGAAGTGTGGAGTTGAAACTACCAACAAGAAAGAGAAACACAGTGAAAGAGAAACATAAGAAAGTAAAGTATATAATACTTTCACCTTTTTATTACCATCATCTCACACAGAATGTGATATATTTTAAGTACCTAATTAATGAACACTTAATCTATAAAAAATCTTTGACCCAATATTTTCACGTTAGAATTTTATAATATAGAAGTTCTTACACAAATATATAAACATAACTACATAGGTGTATATATAAAAGTATTACTTGTAATAGTAAAAAAACAAAAAAATAATTAAATGTATAACACTATTTAGAATATTATGTGGCCATTAAATGAACATGCATCTACAAGTTACAGAAAATTATAGTTTTATGATCCCAATTTTAAAAAAAATCATATTTTTATAACATGCTTAGTATCTAAGAAAGAATATACAACCAATTGTTAATAGTAATTTTCTCAGGGTGGATTACAGAGAATTTCCACTTTTTATTTTAAATAAATCATCATATATAAATTTGTTTATTAAAACATATATGTTGCTTTTCTAAAAGAAGCAGGAAGAATTTAAAGGAATTTGGGACTTTGGATCATTTACTCTAATTAACCAACTCTCTTTAGACACTGGGCATGCATAGACAGATGTACCTAAAGGTGGCCAGAGAAAAGGTCATATATTTCTCAGCATCCATTACAATTTTAGAGTTTTTCAAAGAGAATTTCATATCAAACTATGCTTTGTATCATATGGACTTAGATGTTCAGACAATAATTTATACCTGAGACCCAGGAGTCCTCACGCTTAAAGAGCAGACCACAAAACAGTAAGATGCTCTGCCCATAAGGAACACTTTAAACTGTATGGTGACTGGCTGGCTGGTTCAACCAGATATCACCTTTTGACAGTCTGGACATGGAACATTTGGAAAGTTAGTAAAGAGTAGAGTGGTCAAAATTGGAGAGGCATAGAAAACTGAGTGAGTAAGCAGAAGTGAAGTGTTATCAGTCGAGAGCCAAGGGATGTCAGACAGTAGAGAGAACAGCTACTTGGCATCACAGTAAGGTGGTAAGAGGAATAGCGAACAGAACAAATAGACAATGTGGCCGCGAATAGGACTAGTGGAATCATTGTTTAGAGCTATCATTGCTGCAGTATGATAGAACTACATCACATCCTGGTGGCGATTATTCTATTGCAATTTCCTGTGAGATTTAGTTTTGTGGCAACTATTTTCTGTCCTTCTTACTTCATTATATACATAGGATGAATCTCCATTAACAAAAGTAACCAGAGTGGGTCCCTGTTATGGAAATTGTAAAAGAAATGGCTAACATAGTTGCAAACCTGACTACTTAACAGAATGACACTTTCTAAAAACTAGGCTCTTTTTCTTCCCTTCCGATTTTACTATTTCATCCTTCTCTTCCTATTACCTATTTCACAGTTCTTTGATCTTAACTTTGTCTTGTATTTTGAATATCATTTTCTGAAAGATTTTCAGTCTTCAGTGACATTCTTCCCTAATCTGCAGTCTCTTCAGATAGGCCGGGCACACAGTTAGATGAAAATATTCTAAAGCAATTGCAATTTTTATGCATCATAATTGGTTTCATTGAGACCAGATCTAGAGCCTGGCATTTCTTCTTTAAGGATATTTGGCTATTTCTGATATATACATTTAATCATTAAAATCTTTTGCTGTATTTCCTTTTCATAAGCTGTGCTGACATAGTTCATATGCACATATTGATTACATTGGTACTAAAGCAAAAAGCAGAAGAAATAGATACTTAAGGTATATAAATTAAGAGAAGGTTTTTTTGTTGTTGTTGTTTGTTTTTGTTTTTAATGAAGGCAAAGTGTAAAATTTTCTAGGACTTCTAATCATATAAATAATTTCTCAAATTTTATGTAATGCCTGTGACACATTTCAATATAAAAGACTGAACACCAGAAAAAGGCACCTTTCGTTCTTAGGAATGTAGTATACACTTACTAAAAGTTTTCCATATAAGCAAAAGAAAGTTATTCTTAAAATTTTACTAATATTACAGATAATACATTAGACTTAACTTTCTCACTTCAAAACATATGAAACTTAAATTCTGAAAATATACAATTTAAAGTCAGTGGCAGCCTTGAAAATTTTAGTACCCTTTAGCCTCACATAGCTAATCCACCTCAATGATACCCTGGTACCAGATTTTAAAATAAGATCTCTTACTATTATCTAATATCAAGCTATTAGTCTTGATGTTGTGAAATGAATTTTGCTCTTAATTTTCTTGTAGTAAATTTGTGTCAGTAAGACTTGGGATAAAGACAGTCATACTTTTAATCTTCTCACTGTGTTGCTCTATTCTACCATGCAAGCACTGATAGAGTATAATCATGGGATGCATTTACTGATCCTAGCTATTCCAGGGAAAAAGCCTTGGGATTTTCAAAAGGGCAGGAATAGCAAACAGTAGCCATCATAAATGCACGTAGCCACTGGAGTTGTCCTGAGGGCCAGAATCATTGCCATCATTAGTAACACTTCAATTTGTTGAGAGACAAGAAATCAATCAGTAAAAGGAGGGTATATATTGCCGTTTTCCAAAAGGCTGCTAGTGATAAGCATAATCACATTGCAAGCTTGACATTGCAAAGATTCATTTTTATAGTTATACAAAACAACTAAGACAGAAGAACTGGTCAGATGTGGAACTGATTATTTTCCATGCCCACTTATAAAAAGCAGGTGAAAACAATAAACTTTCTTTACTACCCATTCTCCAGAAACTGGTGGAAAAAATTGTAAGAAGGGTAAATTTGTTCATTTTATTCTTAAAAATATTTTATTGCCAAACCTCAATAATAGTAACTGAATGTAAAAAGGAAAACAGTACTTAAAATTGTATGAAATGGGAACAAATAGTACATATTCTTTCTTTAGCTCATTTTAAACAACTCTACATTAAATTAATTTTTTGAGTACTGTGGAAAAGATAAATCTAGTTTAAAAAAATTTTAAATGTATATAACCTTTGTAACATATTTTTGAATGAGTCTACTATAAGCATGTTTCATTGATAATGAATATTATGTAATAATATATAGCTATCCTTAAATTCAGTAAGCAGTTTGTAACAAGTCAGAAAATTGCATTTTAATTTGCAGTTTCTTCTTGATCTACTACTAATGAAAGTTTTGCTGAATTATCTGCTTAAAGGTTAAAATGCTAATTAGGAGTTTCTCATCAGTGATAATTCAGATATGTGGAAAAATGATGACATTAGCTTTTTATCTTCTTGAGTTACCTTATTTTGTACTCCATTGTCTTCTCAAGGTTCTGATTACAATGAAGCCAGTTTATAACATTTAATACTTCGCATTTCAATGCAACACATCCATTCTTGCTTAACAGAACACATTATATGAATTTCATCACAATTTTCTCTTTTCCAAATGTGACTCTGTAATACACACCTTTAATAAGCTAAATTTTACAGATCATATTTTAAACTATAACTAGAATATAACACTTTACATCTACAAAAGTTTTTTACATCTACAAAAATTTCTATTTTTAGGAAGTGTGTTACATTTGAAATTCTTGGTCTTACAATTTGAAATTTCTAGATCCAGGGAGAATTAATAATTTCACCTTATCTATTTGTAAGCAGCTCTTTTGCCCCTTTCCTGCTTGCCTATTTCTGTTCTCCTTAAACCTTAATTATAA
The DNA here is from genome assembly GCF_009873245.2 of Balaenoptera musculus. NCBI lineage: Eukaryota > Metazoa > Chordata > Mammalia > Artiodactyla > Balaenopteridae > Balaenoptera > Balaenoptera musculus. The sequence continues at coordinate 121,253,196 of NC_045788.1, forward strand.
AAATGAGATCACTAGGTAACATTTAACCTAACTCCTGACTTTAGCTCTACCGAATGCACACAATGCCTTGCCTAACCTGTTGATTCTTTTCCTGGATTAAAAGAAGTAGGAATGAAGAATTAAGTAGTTAAATGACTAGCTCTCTACTCCCAGCAGCCCCCCTAGTAATTCTGCAGGCAGACTCTGCAGGCAAGATAACATCTGAAGAAAGATCATCAGGAGTCAGCCAGTCTCCATGCAATGGAAAATGACACAGAACCCAACCTCCTCCCTTGATGATTCACTGAGATTCTTTCCCCCTGTTCCCTTTAAAAACTGTCATGGCTGAGCAGAATCTTCAGAGTTGGTTCTGGGACATAAGTCCACCTTCTCCCCAAATTGCTGGCCTCCTGAATAAAGCAAACTTCCATTCCTACCAGCACTTGTCTCTCGAGTATTGGCTTTTCGAGTGGTGAGCAGCTGTACCTGAATTCAGTAACATATTCTATTAGATGTGCAATACGATTTCAGAATTCATAACATATAACATAATACCTTGTTTGTGAGAAAGCTTGTGGAACATGGAAATCTATTAATTCAAATGAACGTCCCTCTCTATATACAAACATAACTGTGCCCTGCAAAATGAAAGTATGCATTAAAGAATACTGGTCATCTGACTTAAGTCACAAATATGTTAAGTGTATTTACCAATAGTAGAGACTCTGTGTGTATGTAATCAAATTCACATTGCTTTAAAATAACAGTATACCTGAAAACATATACACAATGATATGGTCATGGCATTGAAGTGATGGCACATTCCAAAGGCACAACTTAAGAAAGTTTAATTGAGGGCCAATTTCAAAGGTTCTGGCAGACTTAAGAGGGATCAATGAAGAATAGTGGATAGTGTTGCCAGTTGTAAACCTGAAGGGAAAAAACTCAGCAAAAGTTGTAGTTGTGGAAGAAGGCTGCCCAATAGGGGCTGTGCCTTTGGTAAAGAAACTCACCCTTCCTCATTTTCTGTTGTTTGATCTCCCATAGTTGCTATCTTTGGCCCAAGCCAATTGGAATCCAGAGGATAAGGAAGGCCTTGATACAGTCCATAGAGGTCAGTGTCTTGGATTACCAAGCAGGATAGAGAAGGGAAAAAAAAAATAGAACTGGAGGAGGAAATGGAAGGACACCTAGTTTTTATTTTCAGCATATATATGTTCATGAAGCTGAAGACTCAACATGGTAAAGATGTCTGTTTTTCTCAATCTGTCTTTAGAATAAATGCAAACCAAGTGATATTCCCAGAAAAATGTTTGTAGAAAACTATGATCTGAATTCAAAAATTGATAAGAAAAGGCAAACTAAAATAGCATAAACAACTCTGAAAAAAAAAAAAGTTGAAGCAGTCACACTATCTTATTTCAAGACTTACTATAAAGCCACATAAATCAAGGTAGTATCAATATTAGTTAAAAGATGATGGAATAGAACAGAGGACACAGAATAGACCCACATGTGTAACTCCATCTTGGTAAAAAGCTGAAGAGTCCTTTGGGTGTTAAAAAATTGATGTGCAATAGCACAGAAGTGATCAAAACTAAATGAATATTTTTAATATTTATCTTTATTATATATTAAAAGACAATATTTTATTGAAAGTACAGCTTTTAATGGTATGAGAAAAGCTTTAGTTTTACCAGTCGGCACACGTATCCATGGACACAAATTATTTATTATCAGAATGAGATATGATTCCAGTATTAATTCTACCCCCGACGCTTTTATTCTTAACAAATAGAAGCACCACAAAGTTATGTCTCCATAAATACATAGAATGGACTAGAACAAAGTTTTTTATAGTGGTGTAACTCACTTCTTTAAGGTTTTTCTAAATTATATCCAAATCTTACTCTGATTTATCATAAAAATGTTTAAATATCTACAAGTGGATAACTAGATTAAGTTCTCCTTCAATTTTGCTAAAATAATGATTCGAGAATAACCTAAATTGAAAAGTGCTTTGTTACTAGGCATTTGATTCATTTAATCCTTCCTTGTAAATATATTATTGACAAGAATGATCACATTCCAAGGATTTTGCACTGCAAGGCATAAAAATAAAATATGACCTGAGTAAAATATGATATTCCTTGGAAAGTCAGGAGAAAAGTCCCTTGTGAAGGACACATGAGAAAGGGAATACTCTTGGGTCATAGATCTTTTCTGCAGATCAACTTCAGGAAATGACACTTTTAGGACACTTAGACCATAAAGATGTGGCCTGTTGTTTTCTTTGAACATCTGAATGATATAGATGTCCCAATGGGAAGACCATCATTCTGTGTAATACAGGAGGGGAAATGCTCTCTCCATGCAGTGTGTAATGCATTGACTCCCCCTACTTATAAAATATCTTCAGGAGAACCTATTCATTAGTCACATATCTGCTGAAGCTCCTGAATTTCTTTAGTGCTTAAGTACATTCACATTTATAATTGAAAACAAATTATGAAATCAAGATTATTACAAAACTATACCTTGAAAAACATACAATGAATACAGAAAAGAAAATCTTTTTCAATTTTCCAAGAACCATTAAGTATTAAATGCAATAGTTCTTCTAATATTGTAATTTTAATTTGAGAATATTGGTGAAAAAGAACATGAAAAAGTTATTACATTTTTCTCTTCCCTTCTTTACTTGCTTTTTTTTACCAAAAGGAAAAAATCAATATGTGGGAATAAGTGTTTTGTGTAGATACACACAGACATACATACACACACAAGTACATATATACTTTTATAACTACAAAGACACACAGAAGCACACATAGACACAAACACACAGATGCATAAACTCAAGTTAAATTAGGCCAAAGCAGCGTTAGTGTAGAAAAAAATGAGGAAGGAAAAAACAAAAAGAACATATATATTGAGGAGATATTTCTGTCAGAGAGACTCATGGCCTTTCTCCTCTTTCTGTTTCTTCACTCACTGCTATATATTGGAGGATCATAGAAATGAAAGTGCCAGATATTATGCTTACAGTTCTGTTGCTGCTCTTGTTGTTTTATGGCCTTTCCTCCTTTTGTTTAAACATTTGTTTATCTGTAAGTATCAGCTTGGAGTGCATCCTAATTTTTCTTGATTGTATCTTGGTTCCCTTCTACTATATCCAGGAGGATTCTATCAGTAGCAGACCTAAGCCATAGATTCAAGTGAAAGTGATGGATTAAGGAAGTACCCCCCTGCATACTCTCAAACCAGTGAGAGTATGCAGGAAGCAAGATAGAAGATAGTAAGAAGCCAAACCATCATCAGATGGTCCCATTCTTATATAAAGGGATGAAAAACACTCATTGGAGTGGTTGCAAATGAAATATTCTAGATAAGCGAATGTTCTGGTTAGTTATTAAATTTCGAAGGACTTGTAAAAATAAACTGATAGTATAAAATATTAGAAAGTGCTACAGAGTTATGTTTACTATTGTTATACTGTTTTTGCTAAAAAGGAGTACAAAAGAATACTTTTCTCATATTTAGAATAGCGGGAAATCAGATGAACCTTAAATATATCGGCATTTTTTTTTTAAAGAGTTGCTTCACTAGTATAATAATATATTATCAAAGAAATATTACTCTTGACATGGTGCGGTTTTGCACGTTAAAAAGTAGAATGTAGTAACAAAATTTATAAGCTCAAGATGACAGTGAACTCAAGATAAAAACAAAGCTTAAACAATGATCTCATCTGACCGTCACATAAATAACATAGTGCTTAAAGTGTAGGCAATGGAGCTAGATCTTAGTGTTTCAAACACTGCACTGCCCCTTATTAGTTAATTGTGTGACCATAGACAAGTTAATTAACCTCTATATGTTTCAGTCCTATTGTCTTTAATATTGAGATAACCTCTGGTTCTTAAATATTAGTTGTGCATATTAAATAATTTAATAAATGTATGGTGATTAGAACAGCATCTTCCCTATAGTACAGTTTTCAGTTATTATTTGTATTATTATTAATGAAAGTTACTAGAGAACAAACTAAAATTCAGACTTATTAGTTCAGCAAACTTTTACTGTAAAGGCCAAACAGTAAATAAATGTTGGCTTTGTAGGCCATTGGGCTTTATCACAATTATTTTGTTTGACCTTGTAGCCCCCAAACAGCCGAAGACAATACGCAAATGAAGGGGTGTGGCAGTGACTTAATAAAATGTTATATACAAAAACAGGCAGCAGGCCAGATTTGGCCCATGAGCTGTAGTTTGTTGAAAGAAATAGCTTGAAATTCCTTTCTTTCTACCAGAAACAAAATTAAAGGGATTCTGTCTCTTTTCATAAATATAATAAATATTTTATGAATATGCCCAAAGCAATCTACTTGATGAATGTCAATTCTATCAATTTACTCATCACAGTCAAGGCACATCAATTTGAGATTTGACTCCGGGGGAGAAATGAATTTCAAACCTCAAAGAGAAGATACTGACCCTGGTTCAGGAGCAGCAAAGATATGAAATATCAGGGACACCAAACACTGAATATTTTTATTAATCTGGCGCATAGTCCATGGACAATATGCCAAAAGCAGCCAACAATAAAACAATCTTTTCCCAATTACAATATGGAATTGACCTTACACTACTTGGCTTAATTGAAAGTCCAATACGATGAGGAATATTACTTTCTTGGATGTTGTTATTACAATAGATAAATGATCCAATTTCTAAGATTTCTAAAATAGCAGAGAAAGAAATTCAAATAGCCTAAAGATATTGGAAAGAAAGGACTAAGAAAATCGGCTACATTGGACGTTGTATATAATAATTTGGTACATAGTGTATCATGTGAAAAACCAAACAGAAATAAGGTGTTTTTAGAGACATTTTTCAGTAATTATTTAAAATCATCTAATAAAAATGTATACTTATGGGAATTCCCGGCTGTCAGTGGTTAAGACTCCGCTTCCACTGTAGGGGACACGGGTTGGATCCCTGGTGAGGGAAGTAAGATCCTGCATGACCAGCAGCGCAGCCAAAAAAAAAGGATACTTACAACTGTCAGCCTAAATAAGGAGTTAAACTGAGACAAGTTCAAATTACCAAAAATTGAGTTTATTCGGGAAGAGCAGAGGGATTGCAATTCAGGAAATGCATGCTGGCACCAGCTATAGGCGAGTCCAGTGAGGGTTAGGAGTGGACTGGATTTATAGGCACGGAGTGCAAATAGGGGGAAGCCCAGCCAGAGTCCAAACAGTAAGTTCATTGGCTTGAGGATGGGGAAAGATTCTTGGTGGGTGTTCAATAGTCAGGAGATGAGTCTTGGACTTTTATACATCAGGCATTTAATGGACATCAGTCTTTCAGTTCTTAAGTTCTATTCTTCTGAGAGCTCATGTGTGAATTAAATGAGGTTCCATTTTAGATTGAAATCCTTTCACACAACTATACTTGTATGGTCTATTTTTGTGACACTCTATATTAAAGGTGCAAATGCACACACACAAATACACACACTTTGGACCACAAAGATTCAAAACTGTACACCTGAAAGTGAAATATATTCAGTCTATATTCCATATCATATATGCAACAAAATCCAAAGGACATAAGGTTAACTCTGAAAACAATGTCATTTTCTACTCACTGTAGAATAATTAAACCTCTTATTCAGAAGTGGCAAACCAAAATGCCTTCCTAAATGATATTTTTATCTTTCATTTTCATTTTCTGAATATATTTGACTCCTCAAAATGAGCTTTTAAAGAGTATGGGATTTGTACTGAAATTGTAGCAAATTCTTGGTTGCTGTCTCTCTAGAAGTTTTTAAAATTCAGTTTTTAAAATTATAGATGTTATTAACTTTATTTCTATAATCCAACCTACTGGTGTTTCAGACAAAAAATAAAAGATTGGAAGAGATTTGGTCAAAGATGAGTCTTAGGAGATTTATTCTCCAACACACAAAACTGCAAAACAATTTTGTAACTGCCTCTTAACTCAGGAATGGTTCATCTTTTTCTTTCAGAACTGTGCTATGTCACATTTCTGTGTTTCTGCTGTGATTGCTCTTGATCCAGTTTCCCTGCTCTGTTGAGTTTAGGGGGATCAATCTTTGTATCCCCAGGCCTGAGCACAGTGCCTGGCATATACTAGGCACTTAATACATTTTTGCTGAATAAGGGAGTGTGTGTCAGTGTCAGTATGTCCACTGTTTTTCAATCTCATAGGAAAATTCACCTCTATAGTTCTCTTCAGTTTCACCTTGACTGGTCATGGAGCAGGTTTTTACTGTCCATCAAGCCCCATCACCATATCTGGTGTTCAGCATGAGATTTAAACTAAACAATGCTCATAACTTGGGCAACCTAAATGTCCATTGACAGACAAATGGATAAAGAAGATGTGGTACATATATACAATGGAATATTAGCCATAAAAAGGAACAAAATTGGGTCATTTGTAGAGATGTGGATGGATCTAGAGACTGTCATACAGAGTGAAGTAAGTCAGAAAGAGAAAAATAAATATCATATATTAATGCATATATGTGGAATCTAGAAAAATGGTACAGACGAACCGGTTTGCAAGGCAGAAATAGAGACACAGATATAGAGAAGAAGCGTATGACACCAAGGGGGGAAAGCAGGGGAGGGGGATGGTGGTGGGGTGAATTGGGAGATTGGGAAGACATATATACACTAATAATGTATAAAATAGATAACTAATGAGAACCTGCTATATTTAAAAAAAAATAAAATTCAAAAAAAAATTTTAAAAAAGAAGAAGATAAAAAAGAACTTAGGCAGACAGAGGTAGAGAGTAGAATGGAGGGGTGTCAAGATCCCACACTCAAGGACAGGTGGATACTGAGTACCATACACAACCTACTCAAGTCTAAAGAAAGTAACTCTCCTGTTAAACCCCTTATAACCTCTTTTACTTATATCTCTGGTGTTTTCTTTGAAGACTCAATGATCTTTGGGAGCAGACAACTTGCTCTATTAGCAGGCATTTGGATCTTTCATCTTTGCAGTTTTGATGTTAATTCTTCGTTACATGTCTGGGAGAATTATTGAGTGAACCATCTATTCCTGTTTATTTCTTTTTTGTGGTCTTTTTAAATGCAAGTTTAATTTCTTTAGTTGTTTTAAACTTTCAGATTATCTGTTTTATCATGGTTGAATTATAGTAGTTCATGGCCTCTGAGAAACTGGTTCATTTCTTCCAGGTTGTTGAATTGAGCATACAGGTGTTTGTAGTGTTACCTTATTACTCTTTTCAAGGCTGCAGGATATGTAGCGAAATCCTTTTTCATTCCTGATAATGATAATGCGGGTCTTCTATTATTTTACATTTATTAGTTTTTGCTAGTAGTTTCTCAATTTCATTTTTTTTAAACAGTTTTTTGTTTTGATTTTTTTATTGTTCCTCACAGTGTTTTGAGCCATTTTTTTGACAGTGACTAAGTCAGGTAAAATTATATGTCTATAGACTATTATCATTTGCATTGATATCAGTTATGTACAACTTATAGATATGTAAATTTGCATACAAAAAATGAAAGGCAGAAACACTGATAATTGAGTCCATTTCAAAGTCCTTTGGAAATTTTTGCTGCAGTTTCCTCCAGAAGCTCTATCTTCTGTTTGCTCTTCCTTTCTCTTTTTGCTCAGTACTTGTGATGGAGAGCTAAGCCTCTTTGTCCACTCCATGTTGACCACAACTAAATACAATGTGTCTTTAGCTTTGCCATTCTTAGAAGTGGTGGCCTAAACTCTGCCTGTGGATCAGTAAGAGTTCAGTGGTCATGTCTAGCATCCTGATAAAGATGCAGAAGGAAGCTACACAATAGCTCATGATGGTCATGCTCTCCCAATATCAAGAGAGAAAAGATTTAGCTTAACTAGTCAGGCCATCTTCAAATCTTTGCTGAAGAAAATGACCAGACACACTCTTACATGATCTTATTCTAAGGGGGAAAATCATGTAATATCTTTTTCTGTTAGAATATTATAATGCCAGTAGAATCTGAAATTTCACTTGAACCCACATGCCTACCTGTTTCAACTTCTGCTTAATTGTAGAAAGCAGATGTATATGTTAGAGCTGGGAGCAGAGGGAAACCTACCCAAATCAAACTGCCATCTTCCCGTGTGTTCTGCCTGGCAATAGTGATTGTAGCAGAGGTGATCTTGGATATAATGGGTTTTGTGCTCCCCATAAATCTTATTTTTGAGATCTTATTTGGATGCTAGTAGTTTTCAAAAAGACAAATCTAGTAGGTGAATTAGGCAGTGGAACAATCTTTGAAAAGATTCTTAGATATAATTTCAGAGTGTAACTCCATAAATAGTGTCGTATTTAGTTAACAAGTTCTTAAGTCATACATAAAGTTTATAATATGGTAGTTAGAATAATTTGCATAACATCGACTATTTTCTCTGACTTCTGTTAAAATCTAATAGATGAAGCAAGACTATTTTCATTACAAGTGGGAAAAGCAAACGTGCTTCTTTGACATTTCATTAACATAATGATTGTTCTCACTCTTTCATTACTTTTCAATCCAAAGTATAATAAATAGCAAATACTATCCATGTGTATAGTGATGGTTGTCATCAAGCATGCATGAACAATACGGTTTTTCTTTTATTTTCCCTAAGTTAAAAGAATACTATTTATGTTTTTAAACATACAGTTCACAATATTTAAGATTCTATAGACTTAGAGGGTACAAGACTCTCACATAGTTTTTAAAGAAATAAAATACAACCCTATTTAAGGAAAAAAAATACTTCCAACATTTTTTTTATTTTTTTCAAAAACATGCTTCAACCTTCCTTTAATACTCCCATTTTGGAGTTGGACATTTGACAAACGTGTCCATCTGCCCACTGAATCATTGATTTTGGAGGTGATTTCTAACTCTACAAGGGGTCTCCTTTTGAGTTTGACAGCTTGTGATGAAAATATGAAATTAGAGAAGAATACCCTGAGCTGAGAAAGATGATCAACTTTATCCCAGGCACTGAAGATAAGTACCTCCATCTTGTTCTCAGCTTGATGATTTACTTATCAAAATGCACTGGGTAAAGTGAAGACTATAACAAGTGATTGAGGAGTTGAGTATAAAGGATAAAAGGGTAATAAATAGAGTTTAACTTGGACACTGTACTCCCAAAATATCCACTGATACTTGAAAGAGATGGAGAAGAAGGAAAATTTTAAAACACACACATCCACACACACCTACAACAATGCAATATGAGGCAAGTGATGAAGAAAAAAGAGTATTTAATATTCTGTAAAACTGTAAAGTAGATAATAAGCCAAGTGACATGAAATTTGTTTAAAATAAAATAGTGGTATTCTGTTAGCAGCAAAATTGGGAGCTTACACTGCAGCAGAAATTATCTAGGTCATGTTTCAGTTAACTTTCAACTTTAAGTTACAAAAGTTATAGCTCAAAATCTTTAGGAACTCACTAAAAGGTTGGCATACTTTTATTCTATATCTTAAATAAGAAAAACTGGATGATATTTCACAATTTATCTATGTGTGTTTCTGTTTCTCTGGACTGTAAAAGGGAATGGCGTTATGGAAAGAGGAAGGCTTAACAAGCATTACTTAGAATATCCCTTGCTTATTATGCTTTTTCTTTAAAAGGAAGTGGTTGGGAAGGCAGTGATTATAAAGGGACTTCAGACTGGATAAGAAAAGGACTAAATTTTTGAGGCCTATGTTAACTGTTTGTTTTGATTTTTTTAGCTTGGTATTTCTTTGTAAAGAAAAATTCCCTTTATCTCAGAATGGCTTTTATTTTATAGAGGAAACTGATACTTTACGTCAGTTTTTTATTCTACTTTACATATAAGCTATAGTTTTTCCATTGGAAAATTGGGGAAATGAATTAAAAAATACAATACTTCAGCATAGCTTATCATTTCAGATTTTAATTTATGGCACATTTTGGACACAATTACAAGTATGCAAAATATCCCTTGAAGACAGCCAGAAAAATTGACATCTATGTTAATGGAACTTTGAAGCTGATTTGAGCGTGGTTCTTAGATTTTTATGAAACTTTGGAATTCCAATATCATTTGTTCCAAAATACAGAAGAAATTCTAGATCACCTCTCATCATATTAGACAAAGCAATACAAATCTAAAGATGCACAGTATTTTAAGAGTGACATAGCTAATAAAAACCAACTACCAGAGTAAAATAATTGAAATAATAAAAAAGTCAAAAACAATTTTGTATAACAATGTATTCACTTAAGAAAAAAATTCTATGGCCATAATCAAGATTTTATTTTAAAGAGATTGAGATTCCAGAAAGTTAGTGAACTATATCACTGAATATAACCATAAATGGGTTCTGTTAATGTGTGAAGCAAAATAAATACCTACCAACAACAAACATCTTGTTTATTGTGAAAACCATTAAAATAAATTCCAGGCTAAAGCAGCAGAAGAAATGATAATGGTATAGATATATGCATAGGATAGATAGATACAAACATAGATGATAGATAGATAGCTAGATAGATAGATAGATAGGTAGATAGATTTAGATTTGGGGGTGAGAGAGAGAAAGAAAGAGAGAGAGGGAGATTATGCCAATGAACTAGGGTTAATGGTGTGTGCAGATTGTTTTATGACTTTGAGGCATCTCATATTTTTATTAAATCCTATAAAGACACACTTGAAAGTTATATAATGTATCAGGGCTCTCTAGAGAGACTGATATGAAAGAGAGAGAGAGAGAGAGAGAGTGCTTTATTATAGGAATTGGCTCATCATGAGGTTGTGGAGGTTGAGAAGCCCTACAGTATGCTGTCTATAAACTGGAGAACCAAGAAAGCTGGTGGTGTAATTCAGTCTGAGTCTGAGGGTCTGGAGAGCTCATGGTATAATTCCCAGTCCAAGGCTGGAAGCCTGAGAACCAGGGGGCTGCTGGTGTGACTCTCAGCATCCAAAGGCCCAAGAACCAGGAGGTCTGATGCCCAAGAGCAGGAAAAGATGGACTTCCTGGCTCAAGAAGAAACAGGGAATTCACCTTTTTTTGCCTTTTTGTTTTATTTGGGTCCTTAGTGGATTGGCTGATGCCCACCCACATTGGTGGGGGTGGAACTTTACTCAGTTTACAGAATCAAATGCTAATCTCTTCCAAAACATCTTCAGAGATTGACCCAGAAATAACATTTTACCAGCTATCTGGACATCCCTTAGCCTAGTCAGACTGACACATAAAATTAACCATGGCTTATAACAAGTTAACAGTCAAATAAATGCAAGAATTCCCTTTCACAACCCTTGAACATCATTTAGAATAACGTTCTGTCTACATGAAAAACTCTTCTGATAGAACGTGACTATCTAAGAAGCATTTAAAAATTTTTAGTAACTACAAATGGAAAAACACTCCTGCACCAAAAAATGCAGGAAGCCTCTGAAGTAAATGGCAATTATTCTTGTTTTCTGAAATGTAAAGATGCTTTACAATATCCTCTGTGGAGAGAATTCTAACAGTATTTACCTAAGGCCCTAAACTTACTCATATCTTTTGTCCCAGTGATTACATATCTTAAAGTACATACAAAAATGTATAATGTAGTGTTTTAGAAACAATCAGAACCTAAATGTTCAACAATAGGCATTCATTGAATGAGACAATCACAAAATAAAGCATCATGATAGAGCCATCATAATGATGTTATTTATATGTATTTGTTAATATGGGAAGTCATTCATAATTTGTGGTTAAGCCATAAAACAAAACAACCAACTAATAAAATAGTATACACAAGATCGTCCCATATTTTCATAAGGAAAATGACTAGAAAATTTTCATTTTGCACAAATGTCTTATCTGATTTCTATTCTTGCCACTTTTTACATTTAATCTACTGAATCTAATATACTGACTTCTTGCCCACAATATTTTCTGTGTGCTGGGGGAATACAAAAGGAGTTAGAACAAATGTGATGTCCCTGCTTTCATGATGCTTACCAATCAGTAACAATACAAGTGTTAAACAAACCAAAAGATAGAAATATGTGGACTGCTAGGAAGGCAAAAGACAGGATAGTCTCTGAATTTATAATAGCAATCCTTGGAAGCTGAAACCCTAGGGTTAATTTTTACAAGAAAAATAATAAAATAAAAATAGGAAACACTTCTGTATACTGTCATGAACAATGAAAAAGGACTCAAAGACCTGCTTTCTAGACCCAACACTGCCATTCTGTATACATTGGTGACCTTGGAAATGCCATATAACTTTTCCAAATTTTTCTGTTTTTTTTTTTTTCTTAAATCAAAAGCTATTTGGGTCTAGTTTTCTTACTCCATATTGATTGATACTTATTTTGGGTTTTTTTTGTTGTTGTTCTAAACATCAATCTCAGAATTGCATAAAAAGTCTGCTACATGACAAGCCTACTCATATTTGATGATAATATGTCTAGTCCTGTCTTTCTTTTTTGGCTTTACCCTTTGATTGTTGTGTCTTTTTAAATCCTTTTTTAAAAAAAATGTTGAATATAACATATATAGATAACAGCACATAAAGAAAAGTTCTATAGCTTATCAAGTTACAATAAAATGAAAAAGCATGTAGGTGCCACCTAGATCAAAATATCAAAAATCGTCCACACCCACACTACTATCTTGACATTTTAAAATAATAATTCCTAGTTTGTCCTTATAATTTTACCATCCTTCTGTTTGTTTTGACTCTTTTATGCAAAAACATTTTTTACTTCATATTTACTTGCTATCACCTTCAGTGTTGTTCACTGTTTTACTGTTTAGTGGTATGGTAAGTGGTTGTGACATACCTTTGTAAATATTACCACATCCTGATAGTAATTAGTAGTTTTATTATCTTCCTGGATAATTCAAGGAACAAGTCAGTTCTTTTTATCTGTGCCCTATTATATATTTTAACTCTCCCTATATTTAAAATCCTACAAGAAATTATTTTTATTATTTTATAAAAGTAATGTTTATTTAGATTTATCATTTGCTTATGCTTTTCTTGCTTTTCTGTCCTTCATGCATCCCCAAACTTTCATTTATAATCTCTTATAATGAAAGAAAAAGTTTCTTTTGTTGCAGGTATGTAGATGACTAATCTCTCACTATAGTTTTTCTGGAATTGTCTTGATTTCACCTTCAATTTATGCAGCATTGTTTTCTGAAACCTATTTTCTCCCAGCACTTTGATATTATCATTTCATATTGGTAACAATATTGGTTACTTTTAAGATGTTTTTCTTTAGATTTTGTTTTCAAAAGTTTCGATCTGATGTATTTGGGTGTATATTTCTTGTATTGATCCACCTTACTGTTTATAAATTTATTCAATTTAAAGTTAGATTTCTTTCACAAGTTTTGCAAAGTTCTCAGCCATTATGTCTTCTTACACTCTCTCTTCTCTCCTCTGAGAACTCCAATAAGCCATATGTTAGGTATTCTCGCTCTGTATTCCCTGTCACTTCCTTTGTCTTCCATGTATTTCTTTCTTTTTTTGTTTATATGCCTCACTCTGCGTAAGTGCTTCTTGATATCATTTCCAGGTCAGAAATTTTCTCTCTAGCTGTTAACTCATTCACTGGTCACTTAATTTTAGTTTTAATGTTTTTCAGTATATTGGTTTTTGTTTCTTCTCTGAAATTCTCACTTTTGTCTTTTTCTCCTTGAATATAATGCATCTTAATTATCAGTCCACTAATGAAAATTACTGTTAATTCTCAACATTTTTATTAACCCAAAGGTAGTTTGCATAAAATTAGTTCTATATGCTTTTCAGTTGTTAGTGGATATGGTCCCTTACGGTTTGTTGTTGTTGCTGTTGGTAATCCATGTAAAGAATTACAAAGCACCAGGTGAGTCCTTTAAAAAACTATGCATAGTCTTATAGATCTGTATTTATTCGTCTCATTAGTTTTAATTCATTCTTCTTCCTTACTGATACTTTTTAAAACTTTATTTTGTAATTCAAAATGTTTCTACCTTTATTGCTTTTAAGTTTTCTTTTCCTCTTAACTATGTGTATTCTATCATTTTAAATTTAAAACTAATTATTTTGGATAGAAAAGATAAGAACAAAATACAGTCAGGTAATCGTCTATATCTGTCCTTTATTAAAAATACAACTCACACCACAACAATATTTTTTTAATGTTCTGAACTATGCCAAACTAACTGTTTTTCCCTTCACTTTCCTCAAAGGTCTCAGTTAACGGAATATACTTACATTCTCTGTTTCTCCCTTGAATCCCTTATATGTTCCTCTTAGTCAATCTTCAATTTATAATATTATGTCCTTCATGGTTAGATCAGTTTAAGGATCCAAGTGAAACATGTAAAGTGTTAAATTAGAATACATAAAACAATAGAGCAGCAGTTAAAATTGCATGTACCATATAAAAACTATGAGCCTTAAAGAATTACCCCATTAGAAAAGACCAATTAAAAACCATGGCTCAGGTTTCCCTGGTGACGCAGTGGTTAAGAGTCCACCTGCCAATGCAGCAGACACAGGTTCGAGCCCTAACCTGGGGAAGATCCCACATGCTGTGGAGCAACTGAACACATGCACCACAACTACTGAGCCTGCGCTCTAGAGCCTGTGAACCACAACTACTGAGCCCGCCTGCCACAACTACTGAAGCCTGCACACCTAGAGCCCGTGCTCTGCAGCAAGAGAAGCCACTGCAATGAGAAGCCCACACACTGCAACAAAGAGTAACCCCCACTCGCCACAACTAGAGAAAGCCTGTATGCAGCAACAAAGACCCAATGGAGTCAAAAATAAATAAATAAATAAATAAAAGAAGATGTGGTGCATATATACACAATGGAATATTACTCAGCCATAAAAAGGAACAAAATTGGGTCATTTGTAGAGACGTGGATGAATCTAGAGACTGTCATACAGAGTGAAGTAAGTCAGAAAGAGAAAAACAAATATCGTATATTAATGCATATATGTGGAACCTAGAAAAATGGTACAGATGAACTGGTTTCCAGGGCAGAAATTGAGACACAGATGTAGAGAACAAACGCATGGACAACAAGGGGGCAAGAGTGGTGGGGGAGTGGTGGTGGGATGAATTGGGAGATTGGGATTGGCATGTATACACTAATATGTATTAAATGGATAACTAATAAGAACCTGCTGTATAAAAAAAAATAAAATTCAAAAATTCAAAAATAAATAAATAAATAAATAGAAAATAAATAAATAAATAAATTTATATTTAAAAAAACAAAAACAAAAAAAGTGGCTCTTTCATTTTTCCTTGACAGTCATAAGACCAAAGGTTTAACAGATTGAAAATTTGGTCTGAATTACCTATACACTATTGACTGTTTTAAAAATAAACTTAATTCTTTCTCTGACACCACAGAGTTCCAAACTAATTTTTTTTACATATCATTTAAATTTTTATAATTATATAATCAGATATTAAACAAAAATCAAAAAGAGAACATATTGCCCTATGAAAGCCTCCTTAAAATTAGCTTTGTAGTAGCTTCCCAGGCTGCTTGCTCTTGTCATTGCCACAAAGCTCACCATCAGTTTTCCCAGATCCATAGATATCTTCTTCCCAGGTTAGATCCCGTCAGATTGTTATGACTGCTTTCAGAAACAAGTCCACTTCTAGTTTTGGAAACATGCTCTGTGTGTTTGATGAAGGATGTTTATATTGCCTAGGCTAATGTATAGAGACTGAACAATTTTCAAATAAGAATGGGAGAAAGAGTAACTCATTGAGGGCAGAATTGGAATCTATAAATAAAGATAGCTGCTCCTATTTAGGAGGTAACAAGAAAGGGTGGGGACAAAAAGAAAAGAATAAAGTAGGAGTTGAAATTCAACTTTTTTCTCCAAATACAATCCGTAGGGAGAATGAAAATAAAGATGACCGAAACATCAATTTTTTCCAAATCTCTCCGCTATTGCCTAAATACCACTGCTTATCTAGACTCTAGAGTCTAGAGAATGGCATTGACTGTCAGCAAAGGTTCTCAGAATATGAATGCTTAACTGTAATCTTTTTAGAAACCCTGTATAATAAGTTGATGCAATAGATGTTTAGCATATATATCACATCACAACCCTCTCACAATGTCTTTATAAATTGTTTTTACCATAACTGGTTCTGTCCTCTACTTTATAAAATCCCAGTGGTTGTTGCTTTCCTAGGTTTCCAGGAAAACCAAGATGAGCTGGCACTGAGAATCTCAAGAAAATTATTTCACTTAGAATTTCCACCTAGAGTGAAAATCAAAAATGTTTATGCTACCAAGAGTCATATCATTTAAACTCTAGTAAGGTTATGATTGTGTTTATCACCATTCCTGATTTAGTCCTATCAACTTACTTTAACAGCCCCCATCCTTTTAATAAGCATTTGCTATATGAGCAGGTATGTCTAGGTCATGTTCCCCAGTAGCAAAGTCTGAGACATAAATACTTATATAAGTGATTTTTGAGAGTCTTTTCAGTAGAAAACTGTAAAGAAGCGAGAGAAACATAAGTAGGGAAGAGGTAGAGACTAAGCTAAGATGTGATTCAGGTGAAGGCTAACCTCTTCTGATCTCATGAGAAGCTCTGGAACATAAGCCCTAGTCAAATATAA
Organism: Balaenoptera musculus; assembly: GCF_009873245.2. NCBI lineage: Eukaryota > Metazoa > Chordata > Mammalia > Artiodactyla > Balaenopteridae > Balaenoptera > Balaenoptera musculus. The sequence continues at coordinate 121,269,844 of NC_045788.1, forward strand.
TGGGATTGAGTTCAGCCATTGATCAGAAGTAGCCTAAAAGGGAGAGAGAGAGAGAGAGAGATCATAGCCTCCCAAGCACTGCCCATTGTGGGCGATTCTGGGTGATGGATGCAAGTATGAGCCATTAGCTTTCAAGACCTACAGCAGCTAGTAATGGGAATACTAGCCTGGTAAAGAAAATCTGGGTGAGATATCAACAATACCTGCTACAAGAATGCTACAAGAAAGAACAGAAGCAGTGAGCAGTAAATAAAGTTGAAAAAGATTTCAGAGTTATTTTCCTTAAAAGTCATGATGAGTCTAGTGAGCAATTTGCATCTTTGGATATATAGCAGCAATCATTTGCCACCATAAACATCTGCAGATAGATGAAGCCAGGCATTCCCAGAAATCTTGTTTCAAATGACATCAGTTAGATTCATTCATCACTTCCTCTAAATTCCACATCACAATCGTGTACTTTCTCTATGAAACTAGGGGAAAGATGAAGGGCCCCAAACTTAGTTATCTACCTATACCTTAATCACAAAACAGGAAAAACATTGTTAGACAAAAGGCAGTGCCAATGGCCCACTGAGGAAAAGAAAAAAAGATGAAAGAGAAATGTAGTCAAATTGAGTTTGAAATATCTTCTGATATCAGACATCAGCCCCTTAAGTTGGGGACAAAGTCATGCCAATGATATATTAAATATTCTTCTTTAATCTTACATGATAATCTGTATATCTTAAGTATGCATTAAATCAGTCTTCCAAAGAAACCAATTATCCAATAATTGCCTCTGATCAAATTTTACTAATAACTTGGAAAAGATACCATATGTCTACCCTACTCAATACAGTGAAAATTACACAAAGCCAATACTCAGTGCAAACAATATACTCAACTACTCAATTTAGTCAAAATACTCAGAAGAGACAATAGAGTATGAGAAGGAGCAATGGAATAACAGTTCTTTGATGTTAAATATAAGTTCTTGGGGAAAATTAGATTATTTTGAGGATGAATCAACTATAAACTTCATATTTCATTTGAATATATATGTGTATATATAGAGTATATGCATACATATACTTTTAAAAGCTGAATTTTCATCATGCCTCTTTTATTTAGGGAGTGGAATAAACAGACTGTGTACAGAATGTGTTCATTGTATACTCTAGTGCTTTAAGGCTGGTTTATCTTACTATGTTACTATGACTCATTCTTTAATGGGCAATTTAATGAGATGTTTAAAAAAATTGAAGATAGTAAAGGTTCTGCATATAGACTCTACCCAGTTTCTCAACACAGAGCTATTTAGCATAGGTGTTTCTGTAACTGTGATAACAGTGCCAGGTTTGATTTTGTTTATAGTGCCATAGGGATGCACTGCAGCTTGTGGCTTCAGACGAAGCAGCATCTGGTACCGTGTGATGGGAGGGAGGAATGCTACTTGTAGACTACTAAAATGTTTGCTAGCACAAACCTGCTCAGGCTTTCCTTTTCTCCCTCCCCCTCTGCACTTTTGTCTCTGTCCATTTATTCACAATGTAAGTGAATCAAAAGACCCATTTATTGAAGAACCATAAACATCAAAGAGAGATATAATTTACAGCAATTAGTGCCTCCCTTACCAAAACAAGATGGTTTCCCTTAAAGTAATTTTATTTATTTTTATTCATTCAATTAAGCATTATTAAGCACTCAGTGATCCTTTAATTATACTAAACATTTTAACAATCAAATAGTTCCATGATATTTTTCAGAAATCACATTTAAAAGCTATGTCTTTTTCACTTTTTTAAGAAGTAAATTACATCCCTTGAACCCTGTTCTTGCTAGTCTCCTTCAAGCATCTACAAAAATATACAAAAGTAGTAATAAGATGCTCGTAATAATAAGCTGTACCACAAATTTTTACTGGAGTGAAATAGAAAATCAGATATCTTTGAGTCTGATTCCATTGAACAACATGGTTATTATATTTGTTCCTATTTCCATTCTGCTCCAGTTGGAGCTACCATTTATTTCTGCAATTTCACACACTCAGCACTTCCATCTATAAATTATCTACAATGACTTACATTTGATATTCTGAATATTTGTAAATAAACACCAATTCAGCCTCCTCTAAGCAAATGTTATTTTCTAGTCATATAAACCTAAGTTGAATAAAAATAAAGTAGAAGCATTGCAGAGCCAGGCCAGTGCCACAGCCTCCTGAGTGGCCTCAAGGGGCATTTTCTTCTTTACCGTCACTTTGTGGCTTCAGTTTTTGGCGTTGACTCAATAAAAGAGATGCAACTGCCAGGATAAGGAACATATCTATTCTACAGATATGTTTGGTTTTTATAGTGTTTAAAAAAAGTTACAACTAACATTTACAAGTTGGAAGATTTCACATAAATGTACGAAAATACGACTCTTGAAAAACTGTAAATGCCGGTGGCAATGAGTGCTAACTTGAACCTGCCAGCACTTGGCTGCAGTTGAGTTATGACTGCTTTCCTTAGTTGGCGGTGCCCACCATGGTATCTAGTTGCCTAGCAAATGCATCTGAACTTAAACCTGGCTTATTTTACCCACTTACATATCCAACAAGATCCCTGTGGAGATTTGAGTTTGGGAATCCTTCCCACACAGATTTTGTTATTGTTGCTATTTTTAATTTTTAATTTTTGTTTTTTGCTTTTGCTTTTGCCTTTGCTTCTACGTTGTCTAAGAAGATAACTATTCTGCAGTTCAAACAAGTGGCAACAGGTATCAGGAAGCACCACGGTCAAGCCTCTTGAAAAGGCGGGAGAAAATTTTATTCAAAAATATCAAAATTAACTAAAATTAACTCTATTTTGCCTTTAATTTTATATAGTTCTTTTTCTTGAACAATACTTTATTAATAAAAATAAAATAGAACAAAGAAATTAAAAATTTAAAAATACATTGGCATCAACAAGAAACATTTTGATGTAGTATATTCCAGATCATTTTATATGATAAGAAGAGATTTAAAATGTATTTTAAAAGGTCAGTAATGCAATGTGCTGGTGACATCATATATGTACTATATATATATATATATATACAATATATATAAATGTATATATGGAAACATATACGCAACATATGAAAATATAAACATATTAGGTGCCAAAATAATATATGTCTACACTATCATTTTAATGGCTATTTAATATTCTATTTTATGGATATTAAAGACTGGTCTTTCTGGGACTTCCCTGGTGGCGCAGTGGTTAAGAATCCTCCTGCCAATGCAGGGGACACAGGTTTGAGCCCTGGTCCGGGAAGATCCCACATGCTGCAGAGCAACTGAGCCTGTGTGCCACAACTACTGAAGCCCACGCACCTAGACCCCGTGCTCCGCAACAAGAGAAGCCACTGCAATGAGAAGCCCGCGCACTGCAACGAAGAGTAGTCCCCGCTCACTGCAACTAGAGAAAGCCTACGTGCAGCAACGGAGACCCAATGCAGCCAAAAAAAAAAAAAAAGACTGGTCTTTCATTATTGGGTATTTAGATTTTTGTAAAGGTTTTGCTGTCCGCTGGACACCATTAAAGCAAAAGTTTCCCACCTATGCTTAATTATTACATGAAGATAAATTCTTAAAGATGATTAGTTGTACAAAAGTATCCATATTTTTAAAACTGTAATGCTTATTATTACTCTCAGAAATATCATAACGATTCATACTCCTACCAACAGTATATGAGAAAACCTATTTCCCCTCACCATATAGAGATAATAGTTTTCCATTAAGAGAGGTTTATCCCTTTAATGAGTTTGTTGAAATACAGAAAACTAATCTGTTTGTTGAAATACAGAAAACTAAATAGTGTCTATGTTATTTCAGTCCAGAGATGTGCCCATGAAAAGTCAATGGTCTCCGATTATTCACTTAATGTCACTACTACAGCAGGGTGATCAATGCCTAGTGGCTGAGGATGAGTTCTGGAGAAAGTCTACCCAAGTTTTAAGTCTAATGCTACTTAGCAATGCTATTTCAGACTACTTATTTTGTCACTCTATGCCTCATTTGGAAAATGGAGAATATTTTGGAATCAGTAGTAAATAAATTGGAGGAAAGTTTTATAATTTAATATAATATATTCATGACAGATGTTGCTAAACTTTATATGAAGTAGGTATATGCAAAGACCAGTTTGCATATCTGAAGCAATGTGTTTCAGAGAGTTATACTTAGCATACAACAGAGTTGGATTCAAACCAAGGTCTCCGTTCTTCTGAAGCCAGTTATATTTTCTGCCTCTATGTGTTGATGTTTCTCCGTGAAACTGTTAGAATTCCACCTTTAGTTGCATACACAATTTCAACAAAACCTAAAGATTGTTTCAAAATGAGATTTATAACAGATATTAAAAGATCAGTCATATGCTGGTAACATCTCCTACTTAATCGTAACCAACAATTGGTGAATTATTTACAATTACTTGATAACAAATGCAAAAATACTTTAGGCTTTGTAAAACAATTGTTTTTTTTTAAAAAACTATCCTACTAAGATCTATCTTTTTTAGAAGGAAACATAGGGGTAAGTTCTTTGACATCGGTTTTGGCAGTGATTTTTTGAATTTTACACCAAAATCAAAGGCAAAAAAGCAAAAAATAAACAAATGAGACTACATTAAGCTAAAGCTTCTGCACAGCAAAGGAAACTATCAACAAAATTAAAAGGCAACTTATGGAACAAGAGAAACTATTTGCAAACCACATATCTGATAAGGGACTAATATCCAAAATATACAAAGAACTCATCCTCTGCTCAAATAATAGAAAAAATCCTTTAACTTAATCTTTATTTTGCCCAATTAAAGAATAGGCAAAACAAACACATGAAAGGACGCTCAACATCACTAATCATTAGAGAAATGCAAATCAAAACTACAGTGAGGTATCACCTCATACTGGTCAGAATGGCCATCATCAAAAAATCTACAAACAATAAATGCTGGAGAGGGTGTGGAGAAAAGGGTACCCTTTTGAACAGTTGGTGGGAATGTAAGTTGATACAGCCACTATGGAGAACAGTATGGAGGTTCCTTAAAAAACTAAAAATAGAACTACCATACGAGCCAGCAATCCCACTACTGGGCATACACCCTGAGAAAACCATAATTCAAAAAGAGTCATGTACCACAATGTTCATTGCAGCACTATTTACAATAGCCAGGACATGGAAGCAACCTAAGTGTCCATCAACAGATGAATGGATAAAGAAGATGTGGCACCTATATACAATGGAATATTACTCAGCCATAAAAAGAAACAAAATTGAGTTATTTGTAGTGAGGTGGATGGACCTAGAGTCTGTCATACAGAGTGAAGTAAGTCAGAAAGAGAAAAATGAATACCATATGCTAACACACATATATGGAATCTAAAAAAAAAAAAAAATGTTCTGATAAACCTAGGGGCAAGACAGGAATAAAGACGCAGACACACAGATGTTGAGAATGGACTTGCGGACACCGGGAGGGGGAAGGATAAGCTGGGACGAAGTGTGAGAGTGACATTGACATATATACACTACCAAATGTAAAATAGATAGCTAGTGGGAAGCAGCTACAAAACACAGGGAGATCAGCTCGGTGCTTTGTGACTACCTAGAGGGGTGGGATAGGGAGGGTGGGAGGGAGACACAAGTGGGAGGGGATATGGAGATATATGCATACATATAGCTGATTCACTTTGTTATACAGCAGAAACTAACACAACATTGTAAAGCAATTATACTCCAATAAAGATGTTAAAAAAAAAAAAAGAATGGGCAAAAGATCTGAATAGACATACAGATGGCCTACAAGTACAAGAAAAGATGTTCAATGTCACCAAGCATCACGGAAATGCAAATCAAAACCACAGTGAAATATCACCTCACACCTGTTAGAATGGCTATTATCAAAAAGCCAAAAAAATGACAAGTCTTGATGAGGATGCGGAGAAAAGGAAACCTGTGTGCACTGTTGGTGGGAATATGTATTGATGCTACCACTATGGAAAACAGTATGGCATTTCCTCGAAAAATTAATAGAACTACCAAATGATCCAGCAATTCCACTTCTAGATATTTATCCAAAGAAAACAAAAACACTAATTCACAAAGATATATACACAAACATGTTTATAGCAACATTGTTTATGATAGAAAAGATATGGAAACAACTTGAGTGCCCATTAATTGATGAATGGATAAAGAAGATGTGATGTGCATATATATATAACCCATATATATATAGTGAGATATTAGTCATAAAAAATGGTGAAATCTTGCCATTTGTGACAATAAGACTGCACCTCAAGTTATTATGCTAGGTGAAATAAGGTAGACAGAGAAAGACAAATACCATATGATCTCTTTTTTATGTGGAATCTAAAAAACAAACAAGCTAATAGATACTGTGAATGAAAAATGTCACCTGCCTTATCAGTAAACAAAGAATATTACAGCCATCAAGCCATCAGCCACGACAGCTGCCTGGAGTTTTAACTACACACATTGTATTTAATGTGATATACTTAAGCCCAGGATAAGGCACCTGGAAAAATACATTAGAGATCAAATTCAGATATTAATCAAATTTTTAAAAGAAGATGAATATATATTACCCCAAAGAGATATTTCTTTGTTCAGTCTTTAACATCTCCATAAATGAAGATGCATAATTTAACTTGAGAGTGTGTTTTGTGATTGTGCAACTCCAGCATTCAAGATGGTACGATATCTAAAAATCCAACCTTAATATAATTTCACTTTAATTTTCTTATTTCTCTTGAGGTCTTAGTTGCATAGAACTGAATTGAGCATCAACACATGCAAGGGTTTTTGCTTTTTATTTCTGTGTTTTGAATTTGTTTTATATTGATATGTCATTCCTTTCACCCTCCATTCCCAATTTCATATGCTGAATTTTCTGAACATTCATTTATATATGTCTTTTAAAATATAAATAAATAATATAAGAAATATAAAACATTTATTTTATTACATTATATATGAAATATAAGTAAAATATAAGAAAAAATATATATTATATTCAAGAAATATAAGTAAAGTATAAGAATATATATATTATATATAAGAAATATAAGTAAAATAAAAGAAAATATAAGAAAAATATAAGAAAAATATAAGAAAAATATGTTGTGGGCAAATAATAAAGTACTATGCTTCAGTTAGAAGCATTGAAATTGGATGCATGTCCATCCCAATTGATAGAGTTCATTCTTTTTGTGTTGTGAGAATCATAGAACAAATTCAGTTAGTCTCTGTGTTAGTTCTCTGTTGCTGCTGAAAGACATTACCACAAATTCAGTAGCTTAAAATAACACATATTTATTATATTGCAGTTCTATAGGTTGGAATTTTGACGCTGGACTCAGTGGGCTAAAATCAAGGTGTCAGTAGTGCTGCATTCCTTCTAGAGGCTCTAGAGGAGAATCTGTTTCCTTTTTCATTCAAGTTGTTAGAAGAATTCAGTTGCTTGTTGTTGTCAGCTGTGGCCATTCCCAGCTGCCAGAGACGGCCCACATCCCTTGGCTCATGACTCCCTTCCTCCATAATTAAAGTCAACAATGGCAAGTTGAGTCCCTCTTATGATTGAATCTCTCTTGCCTCTAATTCCATGGTATTTCTCTGACTCAAGACAGGGACTATTCTCCAGTTTTTAAGAGTTTATGTGATTATTTTGGAATCATCTGGATAATCCAGGGTAATCATCCTATCTCAAGTTCCCTAACCTTAATCACATATGTAGAGTCCCTCTTGCAATGTAAGGTAACATATTCACAGGTTCCAGGGTTAAGAGTATTGACATTTTTGGAAAGTACGGGGGTCATTATTTGACCTACCACAGCTCCTTCTCCTTTTCCTTTCCTCCTCCTTCTGCTTTTAATTAACACACTTTACTTTTTTAGAGCAGTTTTTATTTTTTTATTTTATATATTTTTCCTATTTTTATTTTCTTTAAATCTTTACTGGAGTACAATTGCTTTACATTGTTGTGTTATTTCTGCTGTATAACAAAGTTAATCAGCTATATGTATACATATATCCCCATATCCCCTCCCTCTTGCTTCTCCCTCCCACTCTCCTTATCCCACCCCTCTAGGTGGTCACAATGCACAGAGCTGATCTCCCTGTGCTATGCGGCTGCTTCCCACTAGCTAGCTATTTTACATTTGGTAGTGTATATATGACAAAGCCACTCTCACACTTCGTCCCAGCTTACCCTTCCCCCTCCCCATGTCCTCAAGTCCATTCTCTTCATCTGTGTCTTTATTCCTGTCTTGCCCCTAGGTTCTTCAGAACCTTTTTTTTTTTTTTTTTTTTTAGATTCCATATATGTGTGTTAGCATACGGTATTTGTTTATCTCTTTCTGACTTACTTCACTCTGTATGACAGACTCTAGGTCCATCCACCTCACTACAAATAACTCAATTTTGTTTCTTTTTATGGCTGAGTAATATTCCATTGTATATATGTGCCACATCTTCTTTATCCATTCATGTGTTGATGGACACTTAGGTTGCTTCCATGACCTGGCTATTGTAAATGGTGCTGCAATGAACATTGTGGTACATGACTCTTTTTGAATTATAGTTTTCTCAGAGTATATGGCCAATAGCAGGATTGCTGGGTCATACAGTAGTTCTATTTTTAGTTTTTAAGGAACCTCCATACTGTTTTCCATAGTGGTTATATCAGTTTACATTACCACCAAGAGTGCAAGAGGGTTCCCTTTTCTCCACACCCTCTCCAGCATTTATTGTTTGTAGATTTTTTGATGATCACCATTCCGATTGGTATGAGGTGATACCTCATTGTAGTTTTGATTTGCATTTCTCTAATGATTAGTGATGTTGAGCATCCTTTCATGTATTTGTCGGCAATCTGTATATCTTCTTTGGAGAAATGTCTATTTAGGTCTTCTGCCCATTTTTGGATTGGGTTGTTTGTTTTTCTGAAATTGAGCTGCATGAGCTGCTTGTATATTTTGAGATTAATCTTTTGTCAGTTGCTTCGTTTGCAAATATATTCTCCCATTCTGGGGGTTGTCTTTTCGCCTTGTTTATGGTTTCCTTTGCTGTGCAAAACCTTTTAAGTTTCATTAGGTCCCATTTGCTTATATTTTTTAAATTTCCATTCCTCATTTGGCTTAAGGGCAAATGTTGATTCACTCATGAGGGTGGAGCCCTCATGAATGGGACTAGTGTCCTTATAAAAGGGACCGCAGAGAGCTCCCTTGTCCTCCTGCCGTGAGATTACAGTGGAAAGACAGTTATCTATGAACCAGGAAGTAGGTTCTCAGCAGACAACAAATATACTGGCACCTTGACCTTGGATTTCCCAGCCTCCAAAACAGTGAGAAGTAAATTTGTTTTTATAAGCCACCCAGTTTGTGGTATTCAGCTATAAGAGCCTAGACCAACCAAGGCAAGCCAATACTGAGAAGAGTATACTGGCAATATCTATTGAAGTTAAATAAGGTACAAATCCTATTTCCACTGTTGGTCTGATCTCCTGAGATATAAATCAAACAATAGTGCAAAGGTACATGAACAGCATTGCAAGTATATACATATATGTGCATCTATGCATATCTTACCACATGTATGAACCACTGACCATGGTGTATTTTTAAAACAACAACAAAAAATACAAGGAGCATGTGTGGTAAGAGCCTACATTTATTTAAAATTCACAAATGTGTATTTTTATTTGTTAACAAAGAGTATATATACTTACGTATACCAAGGTATGTATACTTATGTTTACTTCTAGATGGATACTGATATCAGCATACATCTTACTTTCTTTTGTATATATTTTATTGGGTGTTTTTGAATTGCATATTCTATTTACAATCAGAAAAAGTAAAGATATATGCAAGGTAAAATTATGCTTGTTCAGTATACTCAGCAGGGTACTAGAAGTAACTTACCAAAGGGAGAAAAACATATTCTTCCTTCACTTGAAATAATATTTCAGAAATTTTAACTTGCCCTCTTCTGCTTTTAATACCCTCATCTTCTGGACAATAAAAGTAAATGAGCTATCCAAATATAGTCAGAGAACACTGAAAATACATTTTGATAAACGGTGCTACCTTCTATTTAAAAACAAAACACATTTTAAATTGCTTTCCATTTTTAGACTCACAATTTTAAATATTCATGCTCTATTAGATAGGAAAAGCAATCTTTAAGTAGTTATACAAAGTAAAATTTTACACAATTGCTATATGATAGATCTCTTTATTTTTCAGAAGTAATCATATAATGAACATGAGGTAATCTTCACTCGAAGTTCTAAACTTAAAAGTTGGAAGATAGAGAAAAATAGACTCTGAGGCCAAAAATTGTAGTTTGAAAAGTATAGAAAAAAAATAGATCTAGATATCTTCTGTTATTTTTTTGCTTTTAATTTTTTTATATTATGTCTTTTATCCTATCATTAGGGAATTTTCTTCTTTCCCATCTCAAATGGTATATACATCTCTCTTTTTGTCTAGACCCCACGTGTCTAATCCCTTCATTGTTTGTACTGTACTCTTGTTGTTTAACTTGAATGAAACTTTTACTATAAATTTGATATCATGTGGCACTTTCAAGCACTTCTCCACTGAAAAGCAGCCTTGGCGAAAAAAAAAAAAATTAGGTAATTCTTTCTTGTTTTTCATCTGTTTTTTGTTTGTTCATTAGTTTGTGTACTTTTTGTAGGTAATACTTTCACCTGTTTCAAAGTCAACTCTAGAAAGAATATGCAGTTAATATTTTCCTGCTTACATCTGTTCTCCAAACCACTCAGATTCTCCAGTTTTCTCCCTCTTGGGTCATCCAAATTAATTTATTTTAAGTAAACTTCCAGAGATATTCCATGCAAAACAAAGAAATAAGCATATATATTTTTCTCCTCTTTTAAAGAAAATAATATTATTCACACTGCTCTGTACCTTGGTTTTTAACTTAATATTCCTAGAAGTCATTTCATATCAGTAGCCAGAGATTTCCTTTTTTTTTGTTTTCCCCATAAATACACATTATTCTATGTGATTACGTAGGAAGTCTGTCTGACGGGATCTCTCAATGTGACACTTAGTCTGCTTCTTATTTTAGCCATTAAAAATGATGCTACAGGCTTCCCTGGTGGCGCAGTGGTTAAGAATCTGCCTGCCAATGCAGGGGAACCGGGTTCGAGCCCTGGTCTGGGAAGATTCCACATGCCGCGGAGCAACTAAGCCCGTGAGCCACAACCACTGAGCCTGCGCGTCTGGAGCCTGTGCTCCGCAACGGGAGAGGCCGCGACAGTGAGAGGCCCGCGCACCGCGATGAAGAGTGGCCCCCCCTCTCCGCAACTGGAGAAAGCCCTCGCACAGAAACGAAGACCCAACACAGCCAAAAATAAATAAATAAAGTTTAAAAAAAAAAAAAATGATGCTACAATAATTAGCCTTATAAATGCTTATTTCCTACTTATCTGATAATATTTGTAAGATGAACTCCAGGAAGTGAAGTTACTGGGTCAAGGGTAAATTCGTGTGGTTTTGAAGTCTGGATCATCTTAAAAGACAAATAGTAATAAACCTATTCTTTTAAATAAAAATGCAATCATAATTATTTATTTACCAGCCTATCACTTTTATCAAATCACTGATACAAGATAAATTGAGGCATGTGTATATCTCATTCTGAGTCTCTCAGTTTTACTCTTGTTTTGCCTATTTGCTTCTTTAAAAACTGACTCTTGGAGTGGATTTTGAAGCTCTTTTACACATGTACAAATAACAATATCTGATAATGGCTTAAATTTTAGAAGGCCGTCAAGAGAGAGGCATGTTTTAACAAGTCAAAATTTTAAATTAAATAAATAGATAAATTGCGTTTATAGAGTGTATAATATATTGCCAAATGAAGAGAAACAGTTTGTTTTGGAGGGGAAAAAGGAGCCAAAGCGAAATCTTCCTGGAACACCTGAAGGCCCAAGGGGTACACTCAGTACTTTGTTGCTATACAAGGCCGTAGAAACCAATTCTCCTGTGGTAAAGACCTTTATAACAATCTCCTGTGAAACATGGAAACACGGGGTTTATAAAATTTAGGCAGGTTCCCATTTCCACTCTTTCAATTATATTTGTATAATATGTAAGTGAGGCATATACAATCTTTTTTAATCTTATTTTTAATTCATAAGAATTTTATAAAATATCTAATTATTATTAGCCTTTGGTTCCCAATGTTTTACTGATGAAAATAATTCCATGTCCAGTTTTCATGAATATTTTGTTTGCTTACCAATTTTATTTCTTCTCCAAAGTGCCCATGTTGTTTAAAACAAAGCCTCCTAGTAAATAATCATTCACTAGATGGAATTATTTGGTTATTTATATATTAACCAATCTCAGATTTTTATTGGTAAAATGATTTTCTTACAGAATGCACTGGTAATAGAGTCAAGCTGTGGCTTAAATAACTTTCCTCACAGGGGTTTCTATAGAATGGAGAAAGATTTTTTTAAAATTTACTTTGTCAAATGCCTAATGTACATGCATTGTATATGTTGGTCTTTCCATGAAAACTAAAAGGAATGCCAATAAATTCCTAAATTCTTTATTAAACTGTTCCGATTTTTTTCTAAAGCCGTATAACGAAAAATACCCGGCGAGTGTCCTTCATTCTAAACTCAACTCATCTTCTCACACATGGCACTGCTGACACACAGCAGCCCCAGGCTCACACCAGACACTTCCCTGCAGATCCACAGAAGCAGTTCTGTACAGAGAGAACAGCTTCCCATCGACGTCTGCGTGTGCATTTCCTTCTTGGTCCTGTGTAAGAGGGCAGCGTGATTGCCAGTGCTGCAGATAATGAGGTCTAATTCCAACATCCCCTATTCCCATTACATGTATAATGACTCTGTTTTCCTGAGTGAACCCTAAACGATACTAAGATTAAGATTCTAAAGTAATTTAGGCGGTTAATGTTTGGCATGGTTAGAAATAGAACTGTAATACCTTGAGATAGGTCAGGATGTTGAAGTAAATTTCTAGACCCCAAATGGAGCCACTCCTGCGCAGGGTGCCATATCAGGGAAACAAAACTTAGATAACTTTTACATCCCTGTAAATGCTCCACTTGACAAAGAAACACAGTATATCCCGTCAGCCAATCCCCAAATGCCAAGCCAGCTCTGGACCTTCTCACTGCAAAGTTAACAAGTGTCCCCAGCCAATTAGATATTTTCTATTTGTTTCTTCCTTGGTCTTTATTCTTTATCCTATTAAAGCTCCCTGCCTCTGCCCCAGTTTGCAGTTCTCCAAAAGGAGACTGTTTGCTTCATGAAATGTTAAGTAAATTTTAATTGTATTGCCTAAGTTTTCTTCTTTAATCATTTTTAACAGTTTTCGGCAACGAGGAATGGGATCCTAAGCTGCCTGCTAACAGCATGTAGGATGAGACGCGCAGATAAGGCTCCTGTTGAACTCTTCTGGGTCACTGTTCTCATCATGACCGAGGCCGTGGGTAAGTCACTCTTGGATTTGAGTTCCATTCTCTTGCATACAGCTCTCCAATCTAAACTTTATTTTAAAAATATGAATATATATATATATATATATATTCCAGAAAGGTTCTGGGGTCTGGGAAATTTCCAGGGTAGTATTGCTAGGAGTCTAGGTGGCAGTCCTTAGGGAACTCAAAAAGCCTTAAGGTAAGTTCACAGCATAAATTGCTGGGGGATTTGGAGAAATAAGGCGAGAAATTCAGACTGTTTTGACCAATGGCACATCAAAACCTAAGTAGGCACACCTGGACGATTAAAAGTCATTAAGGCATCTACCACCAAAAAGAAATCTTCTCATGAAAGGAATAATAGATCTATTGCTAATCTTGGAAGCCAAAACCACAAAGTTGGTGGGCAGGGATCAAGCACTTACAAGCTGTTAGAGCACTCACCATCTAATGCTAAGTCTCCCCTGCTAAGATAAGTTGGTCACAGAACATGTTAGATTGACATTAGGTCACCCGTCAACCTCAAGAAAATTTCCGTGCCATGAGGTACACTGTAAAACACCCCAAAATCCCCAACGCAGTGGCACATCCCTCTTAGGTGTTAATTTGGCTCTGAGAGACCCACGGCTTAGCTAAAGAAATGGGATCCTTGAGTTTCAAGGAATTGAGTGCACCACCTTCCAGCCCACCTGTTCATTTTATGTCTAACAACTGTGGTCCCAGAAGCTGAATATTTACAAAAATGACAAAATCTAACTAAGACAACCTAAAATTACAATGGCCAATATGGGTAGTGTTCCAATTAGACAAGATTTTTTATTTAATAAGTGAACTGGAAAGCAAGGGTTCCCAAATCAACGTACAGAATGGGATACCTATTTGAATTGGCATTGCAGAAGCCTCCAAAATGCTTCCAGATTCCCAGGTAGCTTAACTGAAAGATTCATTGCAAACAGCTAATGAAATTAAAGACACAAGAGGTACCTAAAGCAAAGATTACGAGATTATGATGAAAACTACTAGAAATAATAAGGGAAACACGTGTATACAAGGAAGTAGAATACGTTTGGGCTAAGAAAAAGTATGAGGTATGGAAATGGCAACTGAAAAAAACTGCACAGCCTAAAAGTTGAGAGTTATGTTTTATTTGGTGAACAAATCTGAGGACTTAAGCCTAGGAGACAGCATCTCAGATAACTCTGAGGAACTGTTCTGAAGAGTCAGGCAGGGAAGCCAGAATACATAATAATTTTTGCAACGAAAGACCGGGTAATCAGAACATCAAAAGATTACGGTTAATTAAAGAAAAGCAGATATCTCAAGTTGAGGAATTTAGCACTTTTCTAAGTATGGGAAGATGCGAGAGTCTCGGCTCACTGAAATCATTCCTTTGATATGCCCTTCAGCTATCTGGGGCCAGTATCCTGTGTTTTCTCATCCTGAGTCTCTTCAGGGTACACTGTCTGAGGGGAGGTGGGTGCTGCAGCAATTGACTGCCAGATGGCAGGCATGTTTTGTTTCTATCCTGCGTTCCTTCAGGCATCACCATCGGGTCAGCTGTAATATGGTGTCTTGATGACTGCAACATCCTTTGTTTACTGATATGGCAGGCAACATTCTTAGTTCACAGAGATGTGCTTTTGGTAACAGGGAAAAAGGGAAGTAATTTTGTCCTAAATTAAAATGGCTGTTCCAGAATGAGAAAGAAGGGGAAGACATAGGACAAAGTCTAAATTGATTTAAAAGTTGTAAAAAGATGTGTGGAAAAGAAATCTTGGGAAAGGAATTTTATGTGTGGTCAACTGGCAAAGATTGGAATTGGTTTTTTTCTTGTGAGTTTTATATCAAGGGTATGCTGGTACAAAATTAAAATTTGATTTCATTTCTGTTAAAAGGACAAAGTTTTCTTAGACTATTGTCCTCTCTTAATAAGAAATTGTGAGCAAAGGTTTTTCTTTATCTTTTAGTTAATCAGCCTGGAAAGCAAAGATTTTGTGTCTTACCAAAATAATTTACTGTGCTTGATGTTGTCTTTATTAAATCTTCGAATATTTAAGAAAACCCTGTCTTCTCAATATTAAAATAACTATGGTGGTTTTACAATATGTGACTCTCTGTATTTGCCTTCAAAGTCTTTGTCACTTTGGTTAAATGGATATTTTTGACAAACTTTCCCAAAATCAAATTTTAAATGAAGTTACTTTTTATAAATTCTGGATTGCAAGAGGGTTCTTGGAACATCTCAAAAGATTTGTTCTCTCTACTTATAAAAATAAAAGTGTTAAACTAAATAGGCTTATTTGATATGTTAAATGACATAGGGAGCATTGTTAAATAAGTAGTGATGTTTAACCTTCTGAGGTCATATTTGTATGGATATATGTTATCAATATAAATGTTCCAGAAATTGTACAAAGTTCCTAAAAATCTGATATCTCCTGGTATAATGCTATCAGTCACAATTTCGGTTATCATCTTAAAATGTTGCGGGTCACAGAAATAAGCAAAATTCCTTGTCAATTCTAGTAAAACAAACTCTCATTAGATCTTTAACAATGGGAATTTTAAAGTCTTTCATCATTTACAGACAGTTAACATTTTCCTCTGATGGTTTTTTAAAAGCAAGATTCATGGAAAGGACTCTTCCAAGTACTTTGGCCCATTGACACCACTGACACATTACGAGGTGTCAAACCTTGTGTGTATATTTCACAACTGAAGAAAGTTCCACCTAACATCTGGTTCTGAGTAAATGCCATAGACCTCAAAATCAAACTGACTAGGAAGAGAAGTTGTCGACATTGAGGCAGACTGCTTCCTCTCAAGATGTCATGATGTCAGGTCAAGAACTTTTCTTTCTATTCTTCCTTTCCTCTCTGACCATTCTTTTCCTAATTCTTACCCAATGGAAGTCTTTATGATTCTTTGTTCACCTTTTGCCTTGCTCTAGCCTGGAAAGATAATACCATTGTTCACATATCTCAGGCTACTACAAAGGAGGATAATCCAACCTCTAACAGACTGTTGGATTTGTTATGATGCTAGTGATTCTGTAGCTATTTCTGTCACAAACTTCTCCCTGATTTCAAAGACTCAGATTCTCTGGAATAAATTCACTGAATAAAAACTTCTGGAGAATTGGAGACACAGTTACACAAAATTCATAAGCAAAACAAGTTCCTTAAACAAGTATCACCCTCTTTAGCAACATTTCTTTCTTTTTTTAATTTTAATTTTATTGGAGTATAGTTGATTTACAATGTTGTGTTAGTTTCAGGTGTACAACAAAGTGATACAGTTATACATATACATATATCCATTCTTTTTCAGATTCTTTTCTCATATAGGTTATAACAGAATATTGGGTAGAGTTCCCTGTGCTATACAATAGGTCCTTATTAGTTATCTATTTTATATATAGTAGTGTGTGTGTGTTCATCCCAAGCTCCTGATTTATCCCTCCCCTCCACTTTTCCCCTTTGGTAACCATAAGTTTGTTTTTGGTATCTATAAGTCTGCTTCTGTTTTGTAAGTAAGTTCATTTTTATCTTTTTCCTTAATTATATTCCACATATGAGTGATATCATATGATATTTGTCTTTCTCTGTCTGACTTACTTCACTTAGCATGGTAATCTCTAGGTCCATCCATGTTGCTGCAAATGACATTATTTCATTCTTTTTTTATGGCTGAGGAATATTTCATTGTATGTATGTGCCACATCTTCTTTACCCATTCAACTGTCGATGGAGATTTAGGTTGCTTCCATGTCTTGGCCATTGTAAATAGTGCTGCTATTAATATTGGGGTGCATGTATCCTTTTGGATTATGATTTTCTCTGGATATATGCCCAGGAGTAGGATTGCCAGATCATATGGTAGTTCTGTGTTAAGTTTTCTAAGGAACCTCCATACTGCTCTCCATAGTGTTTATACCAATTTACATTCCCACCAACAGTGTAGGAGGGTTCCCTTTTCTCCACACCCTCTCTAGGGCTTATTGTTTGTAGACTTTTTGATGATGGCCATTCTGACTGGTGTGAGGTGCTACCTCATTGTAGTTTTCATTTGCATTTCTCTGATAATTGGTGATGCTGAGAATCTTTTCATGTGCTTTTTGGGCATCTGTATGTAGGATCATTTCTTGACTTATTTGATTTCAGCTAGTTTGAGTTATGGAGACCATGGATCAGGAGTGCTCTGCAAATCATGGGCATTGTTTTATTACTAATAATTTTTATTGTCTCCCTAATATGCTATGTTCTCTCAAAAGTTTTAAATTCAGTACATTTGGGCAGCCATTCACCACCCAACAGATGTTCTCTCTTCAACTAAAATGACAAGAAAAAAACCGGGTATCATAAGCAGCTCCAAGAATAGGAGCCTGAAATCACCTCTTGTGAATATTACACTAAAAGACCTGAAAGTCAGTGGTAACTGAGAGTCAAGCTAAGATATTTTTGATCAAACCTCTTGAATGGTTAAGAAGATGATCAAAAGGGGGGGACTGTTGAAATAAATTTCTAGGCCCAAAAAGAGGCACTCCTGCCCAGGGTGCCACATCAGCAAACCAAAACCTAGATAACTTTCATATCTCTATAAATACTCTGCTTGACCAGAAACATAGTATATCCAGTCAGCTAATCTTCAAATGCCAAGCCAGCTCTGGACCTTCTCACCCAAACAAGGTTGACTGTGTGGCCCCAGCCAGTGAGATATTTTCTATTTGTCTCTTCCTTGTTCTTTATTCTTATCCTATAAAAGCTTCTTGCCTTCTGCTCCATTTTACAGTTCTCCAAAAGGAATTGTCCACTTCATGAAGTGTTTGATAAAGTTAGTTTGTATCACCTAAATTGTCTTCTTTAATAATTTTTTAACAAGTAGGATCCTGTGACAATATCAGTTGACAGTCTGTAGTACTGATAATACTCTGTAGAGAACAGGGAGAATTGCAGCCATATGTAAGCTATTTTCAAAGTCATATTTTAAAGCTCCAATTTCTATAATAATCATACTACAGAAGTGTGTGATCTTACTTTTCATCTGTTGTCAACCAACACAAATTTTACCTCACTAAACTGAATCATCAGCAGTACACACACACACACACACACACACACACACAAACACACTTTCACACCTAAGGTAGGATCAATGTTGATTGCCTGTGTTAAGTCATTTGATGTTAGGTAACTTCCTTTGGCAGAATTTATTTTAATGAGAAAAAAATCCCAGTTGATGGTGAAAACAGCAGTTCAATATCAATTGCCCCCTTTTCTGCCATTTTACTTCTATTTTAAGGAATATTTTATGATAAAGAGGAGTGTTTGTCAAAGAAAGAAAAGGGAAAAATATAAGGAGGAGGAAAAAGGCAGAGAAGAGGAAGGAAGAAGATGAAAGAATAGGTGATAATATAGACAAAATTTTTGAGATATGGGAAATTTTCTACAACCCCAGAAAGTAGGAAATAACTTTTTAGGGATGAGAGGAATCACATCATTTAAAAAAGCTTAATGTAAAAGAAAAAAAAATGAACACTGGTGCTATAATTTTAGAAATAATTAAGAAAATATGGATTTTATAAAATAGTAAAAAATACAATAGTAATAATCCAGTATGCAGAAGACTAAAAGGGACATGGGGGAAAGGTAGGCATTGAAAGAAAAGCAATGAAATTAAAGAAACTGTACAGAGATTATTTAAAAACATAGTACATATAAAATCCCTATATATTAGGGATTTTAATAGTGGAGTGGAGGGTACAACATATATAACAAACATTAAAACAGAAGAGAGGACATCTCTCAGAGAAGAAAAGATTAGAGATAAAATCATAGAGGAGAAAGTGATATGAGCTAAGACTGAGAATAAAATGCTTCTTGTTATTGAAAAAGATGTCGAACAAAGAGGAAAGTAAAATGTTTGTGATGAAGAAAGACTTATTGTGATAAATGAGTGACTTGTGTAAACTCAATCAAGATTAATGTCAAGAGAAGCACTTCAATTAATTTGGGTAAAATGAATACATTTAAATAATTCTGCCCAAATCCAAAATTTCCAAGAAAGCGAATCAGTTTATATTGAAAGAAGGAAAAATGTGTTGGGTTTATCCTCTGTCATATAAGATGCCAAGCAACATAAAGGAAATTGCTATATTATTTTGAGAGGAAAAGTTTATAAGAATTCAAAACACAACTGCGTTGTTATTCATGTGTGAAGTTAATCAAAAGATACACTTTAGACATGCAAAATCTCAGAAAATAAATCATCCACATAAACTTCATGAAAAAAACATCTTTTCGTTATATATTCCAGTCAACTGAGATTAAAAATAACATGAAGACATAGTATAAAAAGTCTGTCAGATAATATAGAAAACAGTTATATGTATATGTATATATATACACACATATATAGCATATAATGCATATAAATATATATCATATAAATATATATGTTTACAAATGGAAGCCAAAAATACCAGATGTGAACAAAACTTTGAAGGTAATAAATAGGGAAATATGAAAAAATATACTATCTTTGTGAACTTACATAAAGGATAGGAAATTATGGTTTTATTTTATCATGTAAATAATTGAAGAACCACAGATTTAAGTACATATTTCGGATTTCTTTATAGAACATTTCTATTTCCAAAAATAACACATGATCAAGCAACAATTCAAATATGCCCAGGTGAATAATGACATGGTTATTAATCTTGTCCTCCATACTCATGTAATTTGAAACACAAAATGTAATCAATGCACATCTGTCTTTATATTTTTTTCTCATAAATGTGTATAAAATAATAAAAGTGGAAATCTCAAGAATAATCTATTGGTACTGTATGTTCAAAGAAAATAGCAAAAGAAGTATTTTATCAACATTAGTATATTGGTAAGAATTTCACCACAAAAGAGTAATGTCCAGGAATTTCTACTCAGTAAAGTGATATTGCATCAAGTTTGAAGAATTAAATATGGCCCTATTGCTTCTTTCTCTTCATGAGAAAGCCAGATGTTCCAAGATACATTAAAATATAGAGTAAATTAAATAAAAAGGAAAATGTAACTTATCAAAATTTGTGGGATGCAGCAAAGACAGTGTTTAGAGAGATACTTATAGCACTGAATGAATATATTAGAAAAGAAGAAAGATCAAAATTCAATAATCTAAGCTTCTATCTTGGAAAATGTAGAAAGAAGAGAAACTTAAGCTTGAAGCATGCTGAAGAGATAAAAAAACAAAAAAACAACAGAAATAAGGACTTCCCTGGTGGCACAGTGGTTAAGAATCTGTCTACCAATGCAGGGAACATGGGTTCGAGCCCTGGTCCAGGAAGATCCCACATGCCACAGAGCAACTAAGCCCATGCACCACAACTACTGAGCCTGTGCTCTAGAGCCCACGAGCCACAACCACTGAAGCCAGTTAACCTAGAACCAGTGCTCCACAACAAGAGAAGCCACCACAGTGAGAAGCCCATGCACTGCAACAAAGAGTAGCCCCTGCTCGCCACAACTAGAGAAAGCCCATGCACAGCAACAAAGACCCAATGCAGCCAAAAATAAATAAATAATGAAAAATAACAGTATTAGCAATA
Source organism: Balaenoptera musculus (assembly GCF_009873245.2). NCBI lineage: Eukaryota > Metazoa > Chordata > Mammalia > Artiodactyla > Balaenopteridae > Balaenoptera > Balaenoptera musculus. The sequence goes on from NC_045788.1 coordinate 121,290,975, forward strand.
GATATTAAAAAAAACCAACAGAAATAAATGAACTTGAAAACAAGAAAACCAAAAGCTGATTCTTAGAAAAGATCAAAAACAAAACAAAACAACAACAAAAACAAACAAACAAAAAACTAGCCAGGCTAATCAAGACAAAAGAGAGCAAAGACAAAAATGAGTGTTCTTCATTTGACTCTTGCCTAGTGCAATAAGACAAGAAAATGAAATAAAAAGTATACAGATTTGAATCAAAGAAATAAAACTGCCTTTATTTGAAGGTAACATGACTATCTATGTAAAAAATCACAAAGAGATGCAAAATATTCCTGGAATGAATAAATTAATATAGCAGGTCACTGTAAACAATATTAATATATCAAAGTCAATTACTTTCCTATATACTAGAATGAACAATTAAAATTTGAAATTAAAAGCTAAACAAAACAAAATACCATTAAGAATAGTCCTCCAAGAGACTCTTAAAGTCACTGAAAACAAAATAAAAATAAATTGTTGGATGCATAACAAGCCTAAAAGGAAGCAGAAACTGGAACTTTCTTCTCAGTTCAGGAAATTCATTTTAGAAAAATGGCTACTAGAAAGCACCACGGGAACTATATAAATCTTCAAACTGCCTGATTAATATCTGACAAAAGGATGCTTAAACTAATCAGGCATAGATATTGGAAAACAAGGAAACTCTCTCCACCCTATCAGTCAGAAAATATTTGGTGTCTACAGACCTTTCTTTGTTAAAGGGGAAATAATCACACAAAATAAATACCAACATAAGGCCTGGATAAGAGCCATCTTGTTGAATAACATTTCCCAAATTCTATGCCTCAGAATTTATTCTGAAGCTACTAATAGGTAATGTAAGAGGCAAAGGTCTTATTATAAAATATATTTTTAAAAATCTGAAAGAGGGGCTTCCCTGGTGGCGCAGCAGTTGAGAATCTGCCTGCCAATGCAGGGAACATGGGTTCGAGCCCTGGTCTCCCACATGCTGTGGAGCAGCTGGGCCCGTGAGCCACAATTACTGAGCCTGCGCATCTGGAGCCTGTGCTCCGCAACAAGAGAGGCCGCGATAGTGAGAGGCCCGCGCACCGCGATGAAGAATGGCCCCCGCTTGCCGCAACTGGAGAAAGCCCTCGCACAGAAACGAAGACCCAACACAGCCATAAGTAAAAAAAAAAAAAAAAAAAAAATCTGAAGGAAAGAATAACCCCACCCCCGAAAAGAAAACACTTAGGTGTAAATCTAACAAAATTTGTCCAGGACTTGTATGTGGAAAACTATAAAACTCTGGTGAAGAAAAATCAAAGGTCTAACTATGTGGAGAAAATTTTCCTGTGTTAACATGAGGTATATGTTAACATTTCTAAAAGTAATACATATGTATATTTCCATACATATGGAAATGAACATTTAAGTAAATAATGTCAGATGGTACAAACCAGGATTCTCACTGTTGGTGTAGGAGGTTACAGATTAGCAAGTGGAGGGAGCTAGAATGATCTAATGATGCACGTGGTAATGGATTAGATTTGGAGAAATTATTGTGAACCTATGTTCAGCTTAATATAGGCCCAGATGATTACATATATAAATATCTATAGATATGTGCATATACATAGCTTAATACACATATATGTTTCCTTCCTCTGTCAGCTGACAGGGCCTAGAAACAATGACATCCCAATAGCAATGAGCATACCTAGCACTCAGATCTTGGTTTGCAATACAACTCTCTAATAAATGGAACCAGGGCTCTTTGGAGAAATGGCTGATTACAGGACTCAGGAAAGAAACATGTATGATGAGCCTGAAGAATCTTGTAATGCCAGAATGTAAGAAAGTGTTCAAAACAAACAAATAAAAACACAAATTTTTGAGCCATTTGAAATACTACTATCAACATGATTTTAGTTAGCATTTTTATTTATTTTTTTAGCCTTCACTGGCCAAAGCTGGAAAAATTTGAGTGATAAGATAAAATAGACTATAGAATTATAACCCAAAGTGTGTGTGTGTGTGTGTGTGTGTGTATAAATCCTTGTTGATATTTATAAATGATTGAATTAATAAATAAATGGTGTAGAATAGACAGATAAATCTGTGCAGAAGAATTCCAAAGACTTTGTGTAGATACACTACCCTCAAGGAGGGAGAGCATAACTCCCCACTTATGTGTAGGCTGTGCATAATGACTTCCTTCCAAAGAGTACATCATAAAATGGAGGGGGGTTGTGAATCTTCATGGTGGACAAATCTGAAAACCACTACATCAGCCAGATTCTCAAGTTTAAATTCATTAGGGTTAAATCATGCTGATAATATGTGCCCTTGTTATGGTTAAAATAACACTTAACATCTGGAGTCTTCCACCCCAAATATATACAACTCCAGTCTAATCATGAGAGCATTAGACAAATCTCAGTTGAGAATGTCGCTACCAAAAACCTAACCAGTTTCCCTAAAACTGTCAGTGGTTGTAGTAAGTTGAATAATGACCATGAAGATGTCCACATTCTTATTCTCAGGACATGAGAATATGTTACACTGCATGGTAAAAGGAACTTTATCAATGGATTGATTGAATTATTCTGGATTATTCAAGTGTCCCATGGTAATAACAGGGTCCTCAGAAGAGACAGGTAAGACAGTCAAAGGGAGAAATAGAAGATGGGATGATGGAAGCCAGAAGTTGGAATGATGTGAGGAAGTCATGAGTTAAGGAAAGCAGGCAGCTTTTAGAAGCTGAAAAAACAAAGAAAGGGAACCTCCAAGAGGAAGCAGCCCTACTGAAACCTTGACTCTACACCAGAGATACTGATTTCCACAACTGTAAGATACTATATTTGCCACTAAGTTAGTGGTAGTTTGTTACAACAGCAGTAGGAACATAATACAGTCCTAATAAAATGAGGAAATTCTGAAACACTGCTCAGCCAAGAGAAAACCAAGGAGATAGGCCTACTAAATTTAATGTGGTATGCTGGATGCAATCCTGGAACAGAAAAATAAAAAAAAGGACGTTAGATAAAACTAAAGAAATCTGAACAAATTATGGGCTTTAATTATTAATAATAATCAATATTGATTTTTAAAAATTCTAATAAAATTATGATATAATTTAATATATTCATGACAGTAAATTGGATGTGGAGTATATGGGAACTCTCAGTACTATCTTCATGGTTTTCTATGAATTTAAAATTATTTTAAAATAAAATGTTTATAAAAAATAAATGGAGTGATACTAAAACAATAGACTGATGAATAGGTCTAACATAAAGAACATAACATGATAAGCAGAATCAAAAACTGAACTAAAACTAAAATTAAAACTCCAAGTTGGGTATTAGCAATGTCGTTGTCAAAACTGAGAAACTGTCAACATGCAGAAAAACATGAGTTTTTAAAAATTATGGGACCAAAGTTAAGATATGATGATTTTAAAATGGAGAACTCTTTCAATTAAAGAAAAACAATAAAAATATCATTTGTGTTCACAAGCAAAGACATAAAATGAATGAAAGGAAATGTTCCAGTGCTTGGAATTTATTGGAGGGTGAAAAATTAAAATACAATAAAACATGTTTAGAAAACAAGAATAATCATAACATTAAATATCAGAAGTATACCTCACACATAATTTTGATGTTTATTGTTTTAATTTTTTTTGAATTTTATTTATTTTTTTATACAGTAGGGTCTCATTTGTTATCTATTTTATACATATTAGTGTGTCTATGTCAATCCCAATCTCCCAATTCATCACACCCCCCCCACCCCCACAAGTTTTATTTTTTTTGTGGTAAGAACATTTAACATGAGATCTATCCTTTAATAAATGTTTAATAAGTGTGCAATGCAGTATTGTTGACTATAGATACAATGTTGTATACCCAATATCCAGAACTTATTCATCTTATGAACTGAAGCTTTATGCCCATCTATTAGTTACTCCTCATTTCTACCTCCCCCAGACCCTGGAAACTACCATTCCATTCTTTGATTCTATAAATTTGACTATTTTAGATATCTTGTATAAGTGAAATCATCCAGTATTTGTTTTTCTATAACTGGCTTATTTACTTTAGCCTTATGTCCTCAAGCTTCATCCATGTTGTGACATTGCAGAATTTTGTTTTTAAGGCTGAATAGTAATCCATTATATGTACATACCACATTTTCTATATCCAAAACAATCTTATGTATATCTCTTAATTAAAAATTAAGATAAAATACATCATTTAAAAAAATAGAGATACCTAATATTTACTGAAAAATTAGGCAAATACCCATAGATTGAATTTTTTTAATCTGGCAGAGAATAACCTCAAAAAAGTTTTCACCCTCAGATGCCTTTATGGGGAAAGTTATTTCAAATGTTCGTGGAATAGATACATTGTAGAAATTGTCCCAGAACAAATATGGAAAATTTCTAAGTTCACCTTGAGGCCAGAAAAATGCTGACAATCAAACCTAAAAGAGATGAGCTCTAAAAAATAAAAATCAACAGACTATTGAACTATTTTCTCTTATAAGGGTGCATACTATATTTGTGATAGGTAGAATTTTAAGATGGCTCCCAAATATTCGGCCCACCTGATACAGTGCATAATACCCAAGACTGTTATTATGATAAATTGTACTCTCATGATTATGTTCTGTTGTATGGCACAGCAGACTTTGAAAAGGAAAATAATCAGGTGGATCTGACCAAACCACAGGACCTTTTTAAAGCCGGTATTAGAAAAAGAAGTCAGAGATTTGAAGTATGAGAAGGATTTGACAGATTGAAAGTGGCAGTGTGCACATGGTAATGAATTCAAGTGGCCTCTAGAAGCTAAGAGAAGCTACCAGCTTACAGTCAGCCAAGAAACAGGTATCTCAGTCTTACAACTGCAAGAAAATGAATTCAGCCAACAAAAAGAATAAACTTGGAAGAGAAATTTCCCCCAGATCCCCCAGATGATAGCTGAATTCATCCAACATCTTGATGTCATCCTCGTGGTACCCTGAATAGAGAAAACAGCTAGTTTGGGACTCCGATCTCCCAAACTGTGAGCTAACCTATGGATGATCCTTTAAGCCAGGGGTCCCTAACCCCCTGTTAGGAACCAGGCCGCACAGCAGGAGGTGAGCGGCGGGGCGAACCAACGAAACTTCATCTGCGGCTTCCCATCGCTCCCATTACCGCCTGAATCATCACTCCCATTACCGCCCGAACCGCCCCCCCAACCCCATCCCCGTCTGTGGAAAAATTGTCTTCCACAAAACCGTCGCTGGTGCCAAAAAGTTGGGAACTGTTGCTTTAAGCCGCTAAATTTGTGGTATTTTGGTACAATGTGATAGAAAGCTAATATTAAAATCGATGTATTCTTTCTGTTTACAAATCCATCTTCATAAAGGACATACTCTGTTCTCAGTTATTTAGAGATTATACTGACAAAATTATCAAGAACAAAGCGGTTAAGCACCATAATTAATAAGCTTTAAATAGTGAACATTGATATAAAATAAAGGGTATTTGCAAAAATTAACCTTATGTTAGCCATACAGTAAATCATCAACAAATGTCACAGAATGTGTCATATAGATCAAGTCCTTTGGTCGCAATGTAATTAATAAGAATACAACAAAATATTGGTAAGTAAAATTTTCACACAAAGGCAAAATTGAAAAAAGATTCTAAATAACTCATGAGATAAATAATGAAATATTAGGAGGAATTTTAGCATGTAAAAGTTAGGATAAGAAGAAGCATTGAGTAATTAATGGTTGTAAGTGGAAATGAGGTAGGAAGAAAACTTGGGTGTCATGGAACCCAAGTGAGAAAGTGTGACATTTCACTGTGTAATGTCACCAACAGTCTTACATACTTTTTTGGCACCTGAAAAAAATATTAATTTACATTGTGAGTGTTTTCATTCAAATAGGTCCTTAGTCATCTTGTGTTTTTTTTTTTTTTTTTTCTTTTTTTTATTCACACACACACACACTGTATTTTATTTTTACAAGACATAAATAGACTGACACCAAGCATTGTACATGGATGACCACAACAAAAGCAACAATGATTGCAATTACCAAACATGAAACACACTCATACTATGTCATAATATTGACATTCAGTCCAGTAATCCTCCACTGTAACAGCTCCTTTACTTTGCAGTGAATTGATTTGTATATTCTTTGCCTCTGAGTCCTTGTGGGATTTTTTTTTTTTTTTTTTTAAATTCAGACAGAAAGTCACAAAAATTATACTCATCCTCATCAGTTCACTCAGTCCCATGTAATTAATTTTTTTTTTTTCATCTTGATCTTTTGTTAGCACTTTTATGAGTTCATCAGTTTTTCATTAGAGTTCTGAAAATGCTTATTCATTCAGTTCAGCAGTACAGTCAGTTACCAGAAACCTGTACTTGTCAGAGTCTTTTCCATGAATTTCTTGAAGATGAAACCCTTTTATAGGAACATATTTGCAAAATCATCAGAGTACACCCAGAACTGTCTGTAAATGACAAAAGACTTAAAAATGACCACGGTTAAAGATTTGATGAAAGTTCATAATAATGCAGTTGACAAGAAAATTAGTTATTTCTGAGATATACATTTTAAAGTAATAACTAGGATTATTACTTATAACATTATACCAGAACATATAAGATTTTTAGAAATTTCATGTAATGTCTGAAACATTTATATTAACATATTTCCATACATATTTCCATACAAATACAAATATAAGATTTTAGAAATTTCATGTAATGTCTGAAACATTTATATTAACATATTTCCATACATATTTCCATACAAATACAAATATAAGATTTTTAGAAATTTCATGTAATGTCTGAAACATTTATATTAACATATTTCCATACAAATAACCCAATGAAAGTTTAGTATTAGTTGTTTTGTTTGTTTTTTTATACTGCAGGTTCTTATTAGGCATCAGTTTTATACACATCAGTGTATACATGTCAATCCCAATTGCCCAATTCAGCACACCACCATCCCCACCTCACCGCAGTTTTCCCCCCTTGGTGTCCATATGACCATTCTCTACATTTGTGTCTCAACTTCTGCCCTGCAAACTGGCTCATCTGTACCATTTTTCTAGGTTCCGCATACATGCATTAATATACGATATTTGTTTTCTCTTTCTGACTTACTTCACTCTGTATGACAGTCTCTAGATCCATCCATGTCTCAACAAATGACTCAATTTCGTTCCTTTTATGGCTGAGTAATATTCCATTGTATATATGTACCACATCTTCTTTATCCATTCGTCTGTTGATGGGCATTTAGGTTGCTTCCATGACCTGGCTATTGTAAATAGTGCTGCAATGAACATTCGGGTGCATGTGTCTTTTTGAATTACGGTTTTCTCTGGGTATATGCCCAGTAGTGGGATTGCTGGGTCATATGGTAATTCTATTTTTAGTTTTTTAAGGAACCTCCATATTGTTCTCCATAGTGGCTGTATCAATTTACATTCCCACCAACAGTGCAAGAGGGTTCCCTTTTCTCCACACCCTCTCCAGCATTTGTTGTTTGTAGATTTTCTGATGATGCCCATTCTAACAGGAGTGAGGTGATACCTCATTGTAGTTTTGATTTGCATTTCTCTAATAATTAGTGATGTTGAGCATCTTTTCATGTGCTTCGTGGCCATCTGTATGTCTTCTTTGGAGAAATGTCTATTTAGGTCTTCTGCCCATTTTTGGATTGGGGTGTTTGTTTCTTTGATATTGAGCTGAATGAGCTGTTTATATATTTTGGAGATTAATCCTTTGTCCGTTGCTTCATTTGCAAATATTTTCTCCCATTCTGAGGGTTGTCTTTTCGTCTTGTTTATGGTTTCCTTTGCTGTGCAAAAGCTTTGAAGTTTCATTAGGTCCCATTTGTTTATTTTTGTTTTTATTTCCATTACTCTAGGAGGTGGATCAAAAAAGATCTTGCTGTGATTTATGTCAAAGAGTGTTCTTCCTATGTTTTCCTCTAAGAGTTTTATAGTGTCCAGTCTTATATTTAGGTCTCTAATCCATTTTGAGTTTATTTTTGTGTATGGTGTTAGGGAGTATTCTAATTTCATTCTTTTACATGTAGCTGTCCAGTTTTTCCAGCACCACTTATTGAAGAGACTGTCTTTTCTCCATTGTATATCTTTGCCTCCTTTGTCATAGATTAGTTGACCATAGGTGCGTGGGTTAATCTCTGGGCTTTCTATCTTGTTCCATTGATCTATGTTTCTGTTTTTGTGCCAGTACCATACTGTCTTGATTACTGTAGCTTTGTAGTATAGTCTGAAGTCAGGGAGTCTGATTCCTCCAGCTCCATTTTTTTCCCTCAAGACTGCTTTGGCTATTCGGGGTCTTTTGTGTCTCCATACAAATTTTAAGATGATTTGTTCTAGCTCCGTAAAAAATGCCATTGGTAATTTGATAGGGATTGCATTGAATCTGTAGATTGCTTTGGGTAGTATACTCATTTTCACAATGTTGATTCTTCCAATCCAAGAACATGGTATATCTCTCCATCTGTTGGTATCATCTTTAATTTCTTTCATCAGTGTCTTATAGTTTTCTGCATACAGGTCTTTCGTCTCCCTAGGTAGGTTTATTCCTAGGTATTTTATTCTTTTTGTTGCAATGGTAAATGGGAGTGTTTCCATAATTTCTCTTTCAGATTTTTCATCATTAGTGTATAGGAATGCAAGAGATTTCTGTGCATTAATTTTGTATCCTGCAACTTTACCATATTCATTAATTAGCTCTAGCAGTTTTCTGGTGGCAGTTTTAGGATTCTCTATGTATAGTATCATGTCATCCGCAAACAGTGACAGTTTTACTTCTTCTTTTCCAATTTGTATTCCTTTTATTTCTTTTTCTTCTCTGATTGCCGTGGCTGGGACTTCCAGAACTATGTTGAATAATAGTGGTGAGAGTGGACATCCTTGTCTCGTTCCTGATCTTAGAGGAAATGCTTTCAGTTTTTCACCATTGAGAATGATGTTTGCTGTGGGTTTGTCATATATGGCCTTTATTATGTTGAGGTAGGTTCCCTCTATGCCCACTTTCTGGAGAGTTTTTATCAGAAATGGGTGTTGAATTTTGTCAAAAGCTTTTTCTGCATCTATTGAGATGATCATATGGTTTTTATTCTTCAATTTGTTAATATGGTGTATCACATTGATTGATTTGCGTATATTGAAGAATCCTTGCATCCCTGGGATAAATCCCACTTGATCGTGGTGTATGATCCTTTTAATGTGTTGCTGGATTCTGTTTGCTAGTATTTTGTTGAGGATTTTTGCATCTATATTCATCAGTGATATTGGTCTGTAATTTTCTTTTTTTGTAGTGTCTTTGTCTGGTTTTGGTATCAGGGTGATGGTGGCCTCATAGAATGAGTTTGGGAGTGTTCCTTCCTCTGCAATTTTTTGGAAGAGTTTGAGAAGGATGGGTGTTAGCTCTTCTCTAAATGTTTGATAGAATTCACCTGTGAAGCCATCTGGTCCTGGACTTTTGTTTGTTGGAAGATTTTTAATCACAGTTTCAATTTCATTACTTGTGATTGGTCTGTTCATATTTTCTGTTTCTTCCTGATTCAGTCTGGGAAGGTTATACCTTTCTATGAATTTGTCCATTTCTTCCAGGTTGTCCATTTTATTGGCATAAAGTTGCTTGTAGTAGTCTCTTAGGATGCTTTGTATTTCTGCGGTGTCTGTTGTAACTTCTCCTTTTTCATTTCTGATTTTATTGATTTGAGTCCTCTCCCTCTTTTTCTTGATGAGTCTGGCTAATGGCTTATCAATTTTGTTTATCTTCTCAAAGAACCAACTTTTAGTTTTATTGATCTTTGCTATTGTTTTCTTTGTTTCTATTTCATTTATTTCTGCTCTGATCTTTATGATTTCTTTCCTTCTGCTAACTTTGGGTTTTGTTTGTTCTTCTTTCTCTAGTTTCTTTAGGTGTAAGGTTAGATTGTTTACTTGAGATTTTTCTTGTTTCTTTAGGTAGGCTTGTATAGCTATAAACTTCCCTCTTAGAACCGCTTTTGCTGCATCCCATAGGTTTTGGGTCGTCGTGTTTTCATTGTCATTTGTCTCTAGGTATTTTTTGATTTCCTCTTTGATTTCTTCAGTGATCTCTTGGTTATTTAGTAACGTATTGTTTAGCCTCCATGTGTTTGCCCTTTTTACGTTTTTTCCCCTGTAATTCATTTCTAATCTCATAGCGTTGTGGTCAGAAAAGATGCTTGATATGATTTCAATTTTCTTAAATTTACTGAGGCTTGATTTGTGACCCAAGATGTGATCTATCCTGGAGAATGTTCCGTGCGCACTTGAGAAGAACGTGTAATCTGCTGTTTTTGGATGGAATGTCCTATATATATCAATTAAATCTATCTGGTCTATTGTGTCATTTAAAGCTTCTGTTTCCTTATTTATTTTCATTTTGGATGATCTGTCCATTGGTGTAAGTGAGGTGTTAAAGTCCCCCACTATTATTGTGTTACTGTCGATTTCCTCTTTTATAGCTGTTAGCAGTTGCCTTATGTATTGAGGTGCTCCTATGTTGGGTGCATATATATTTATAATTGTTATATCTTCTTCTTGGATTGATCCCTGGATCATTATGTAGTGTCCTTCCTTGTCTCTTGTAACATTCTTTATTTTAAAGTCTATTTTATCTGATATGAGTATAGCTACTCCAGCTTTCTTTTGATTTCCATTTGCATGGAATATCTTTTTCCATCCCCTCACTTTCAGTCTGTATGTGTTCCTAGGTCTAAAGTGAGTCTCTTGTAGACAGCATATATATGGGTCTTGTTTTTGTATCCATTCAGCCAGTCTATGTCTTTTGGTTGGGGCATTTAATCCATTCACGTTTAAGGTAATTATCGATATGTATGTTCCTATGACCATTTTCTTAATTGTTTTGGGTTTGTTTTTGTAGGTCCTTTTCTTGTCTTGTGTTTCCCACTTAGAGAAGTTCCTTTAGCATTTGTTGTAGAGCTGGTTTGGTGGTGCTGAATTCTCTTAGCTTTTGCTTGTCTGCAAAGCTTTTGATTTCTCCATCAAATCTAAATGAGATCCTTGCCGGGTAGAGTAATCTTGGTTGTAGGTTCTTCCCTTTCATCACTTTAAGTATATCATGCCACTCCCTTCTGGCTTGCAGAGTTTCTGCTGAGAAATCAGCTGTTAACCTTATGGGAGTTCCCTTGTATGTTATTTGTCGTTTTTCCCTTGCTGCTTTCAATAATTTTTCTTTGTCTTTAATTTTTGCCACTTTGATTACTATGTGTCTCGGCGTGTTTCTCCTTGGGTTTATTCTGTATGGGACTCTCTGCGCTTCCTGGACTTGGGTGGCTATTTCCTTTCCTATGTTAGGGAAGTTTTCGACTATAATCTCTTCAAATATTTTCTCTGGTCCTTTCTCTCTCTCTTCTCCTTCTGGGACCCCTATAATGCGAATGTTGTTGCGTTTAATGTTGTCCCAGAGGTCTCTTAGGCTGTCTTCATTTCTTTTCATTCTTTTTTCTTTAGTCTGTTCTGCAGCAGTGAATTCCACCATTCTGTCTTCCAGGTCACTTATCCGTTCTTCTGCCTCAGTTATTCTGCTATTGATTCCTTCTAGTGTAGTTTTCATTTCAGTTATTGTATTGGTGATCTCTGTTTGTTTGTTCTTTAATTCTTCTAGGTCTTTGTTAATCATTTCTTGCATCTTCTCAATCTTTGCCTCCATTCTTATTCCGAGGTCCTGGATCATCTTCACTATCATTATTCTGAATTCTTTTTCTGGAAGGTTGCCTATCTCCACTTCATTTAGTTGTTTTTCTGGGGTTTTTTCTTGTTCCTTCATCTGGTACATAGCCCTCTGCCTTTTCATCTTCTCTATCTTTCTGTAACTGTGGTTTTTGGTCCACAGGCTGCAGGATCATAGTTTTTCTTGCTTCTGTTGTCTGCCCTCCGGTGGTTGAGGCTATCTAAGAGGCTTGATGGGAGGCTCTGGTGGTGGGTAGAGCTGACTGTTGCTGTGGTGGTCAGAGCTCAGTAAAACCTTAATCCACTTGACTGTTGATGGGTGGGGCTGGGTTCCCTCCCTGTTGCTGTGGCGGTCAGAGCTCAGTAAAACCTTAATCCACTTGACTGTTGATGGGTGGGGCTGGGTTCCCTCCCTGTTGGTTGTTTTGCCTGAGGCAACCCAACACTGGAGCCTACCGGTGCTCTTTGGTGGGGTTAATGGCAGACTCTGGGAGGGCTCACGCCAAGGAGAACTTCCCAGAACCTCTGCTGCCAGTGTCCTTATCCCCACGGTGAAACAGAGCCACTACTCGCCTCTGCAGGAGACCCCCCAACACCAGCAGGTAGGTCTGGTTCAGTCTCCCCCAGGGTCACTGCTCCTTCCCCTGGGTCCCGATGCACACATTACTTTGTGTGTGCCCTCCAAGAGTGGGGTCTCTGTTTCCCCCAGTCCTGTCAAAGTCCTGCAATCAATTCCCACTAGGCTTCAAAGTCTGATTCTCTAGGAATTCCTCCTCCCGTTGCCGGACCCCCAGGTTGGGAAGCCTGACGTGGGGCTCAGAACCTTCACTCCAGTGGGTGGAATTCTGTGGTATAAGTGTTCGCCAGTCTGTGAGTCACCCACCCAGCAGTTATGGGATTTGATTTTACTCTGATTGCGCCCCTCCTACCGTCTCACTGTGGCTTCTCCTCTGTCCTTGGACGTGGGGTATCCTCCTTGGTGAAGTCCAGGGTCTTCCTGTCAATGATTGTCCAGCAGCCAGTGGTGATTCTGGTGCTCTCGCAAGAGGGAGTGAGAGCACGTCCTTCTACTCCGCCATCTTGGTTAATCTCAGCCTTGTTTTTTTCTTATATTAACACATTTTTAATGGGAAATCTGGAGCCCTCAGTTGTAAATTGCTGTTTCTGGCTTATGAGCTGACATATACATATTGTACATATGTATAGAATATATGATCTATTCTCTCTGAAGAACTATGCTCCTAGGAATCTTTAGGATCAATTCAGAAAGGTTATTTGGACCCAAGAAAATGTATTATGATTCTAAGCAATCTCAGGTATTTACTTGCAGTCCTGTAATATCACATTCCCATGTCTAACTCATTGAATTTCATATCTTTTTGAGCCAGAATTAACCTAATATTTACCATCATGAATGTTTCTTTAAGCTTGAATTCCATTTATGCCCAGAGCTTTGTTCACAGCTGTTTCTTTTGGGTCAGATGAGAGGCTTTGATATTCTGAGATATTTAATTTTCATAATATAAAATCTATATGAAAAATTTATTTTTCTTTTTTAATTACATCAAATAATTTTTTAAAATCTACTACTCTTCCAAATCTTTACTTCATTTGTTTTTGATTTCAAGGAAAATAATCAGAAGGTGACAATTTAAAGAGGTATACTTTTGCCTACAACAAGCTTACTAATAAGTGCCTATTTTTCTTATTTTCACTTTCTTAAAAGTGCTTTTATGTCCTTCAAATGATTTTTAAAACTTGTCTCTAAATCATTCTTGGAATAACAGTTTCTGACAATTCACTAAAATGTGTCTTATACACCTCATACCAGCAGGTTTCCCAAACAATCTCTGACCCTTAAAACCAGGTCAGTTGCTTCATATGCTGCCCAGAATGACCCAATAAAGGGACAAAAGATTGAGGATGGTTCTAGGTTAATGCCTCTAACTTCACTTTCCTCTCTCCTTTATCTTCTACTTACTTGAAGAGTCTCTCTTTTCCTGGACTTCGTCGTCAAGCATTACCTCTGATCTCTATTTTATTTGCTTTTAGCCCTAATGAACACTCTCGTCATTTTAAACCTCAGCAACTCTGCATAGTTTCAGTTTTGATCGCCGCGTTCGGTCATCCAAGTATTTACCAAGCACTACAATGTATTAGGAATTATAAAAAAGCACGACCTCAATCTTATGTTTTGTGAAGAAAAGACTTGTATCACTATCTGAACCCACAGTGCACGTAGACAGACAGACAGACAGACAGACAGACACACACACACACACATACTTTCTGTAGTGAATGAAGAAGGAACCATAAAAACTGAAAACACAGTTGTGCATCAGTATCTGCAGAGGAATGGTTCCATGACCCACAGCAGATACCAAAATCCATGGCAGATATCAAGTCCCATAGTTGGTCCTCCAGACCCGTGGTCTGTGAATTCAACCAACTGCAGATAATGTAGTACGTACTTATTGAAAAAAAACTTGTGTATAAGTGACCCACACAGTTCAAACCCATGTTGTTCAAGGGTCAACTGTAATATGTAGTTTCTAAGCAATATTGCTGGCCGGAAGTTCTATGTGTCAATGGAAATAATTAATAAACAGTCTATGATAAGAATAGAAAAGAGTTTTATTTGAGCCAAATTGAGGACAATAGCTCAAGAGACACAGATTCAAGAAGCACTTAAACTGTGTTCTGCTGGAGTACCAAATGGGGGCTTATAAAGGTGAATCTGCAAAATTACATAAGTTGTGTGACAAGAATTCTAATTGGAGCTGGCAAGAAGTAAGGGTGCTTGTTAAGCAAGAATTCATTGGGGTCCAAAAGGGTTGCATAGTTACAAGGGGAGACCTTGAGACCATAAGGTTACAGCTGGTGACTGCTAGCAGATACTGTTTGGAGAACAGGTGGTAGTGTCCTTGAGTCTGATACAGTTCAGAAAATTTAAGTTCTCAGTATTACAGGAACATGTATGAAACCACATCTACAATGGCCACCCAGCTTCATTCTGGATGCCTGAAACGCAGTCACTCCATTTTGATTTTTAAATGTATTTTTTTTTAATGGTTAAAGCCAATGTACAATCCATGTTTAATAGGCCACAAACAGGCTGTTTTGTTTGGTTGGTCTAAGTTCAAGTTCAATCATGTATAAGTCAGAATGACTTCCCCATATCTCAATATGTGAAAATTTCTTTCATCATATGCTGCAGAGAAATATCCTGTAAGATGTACAGAAATAGCTCAGGGAGCTCCTGGTCCAGTATTTTCCTTCCATTTCTTTGGAATCTATGATCCATATTAGAAAATCTTTGAGTTAAAATTAATGATTCTAACTATTTGGCTGGTGGAAATTTGCTAAGACTTACTTTCAGAGCATTTTATTGACTTAGATCAACATTAAGTGTCAGGAATAGTACGAATTTACTATCCTTGCACAATTTTAATTATAGAAATATATGAACTTCTCTATGAAACTTATGAGAAAGCAGAGTAAAATGATACTACATAGCTCTTGCAATCCTCTAAGCTTACCTTACTGGAGCTAACTACTTTCAAACCAGGATTTCAAAAATTATTCTCCTTCTGGTTAACTATACTTCATTCTCTGCATTCATTATGAAAGTCAAGGAGATAATTTGCCGGGGGTTGAAAACATCACCACATTGCTCTTTATACAAGCCATGGTCATATAATTTGAAATAAATTTTAGTAAAACGCTGAGGTAAAAATCTCTTCTGAAAATCAATGCCTGCCTAGAATTCCAGATATTTTCAAGAATAAGAAATCCATTGTATACCCTAGCCAAGCTAAACTCCAACTGTAGACAAAATAGCCTGGTTATATAGGCTAATGGATAAAGACCACTAAAATATGCCCCCTTAATAATAAAAATATTCTAATGACAGATATTTTTGATCCATTTCAAAGTAAACTAAATAAAACAAAATTGAAACATAAACATAGGTCTTTTCCTTTTCTAGGTCACATGTTTGTCACCTACACTTCCTAGTTTTTCTTTCTTGTTTATTTAGTAAGGAACATTGATTGCTTCATCTGTGGATTCTGCAACAGGTGAAAACACCTGCAAATATAAGTTTCCTATATTTCTCCTCTTGAAGTCCCAGTCTTTCAGTCTGATAGTCTGAAACTTAGTCATATATTATTATTTTTATCTTGGAACTTTGAGGTTTCTTCACAAAAAAAGTTCAGTCCTCATTTCCAAGGACCATGACCTAGGCTAGTCCAACATCCACACTGTCAGTTTTCAAAAGATATGAATTCTTATTTTCAGTCACAAAAGGAAAAGCTCATTTTCTCTCATTCAGTGATTATTTTGGAACATGCATCACAATAGGGAAATGTTTTTCCTAGAATATTTCAGGATGATTTCATCCAATATCTTAACCTTTTTAGCTCTCTTGTCATTATCCATTTATAAATGAGGTAAATTTTAGAAACAACATATGCTAGTGTCATACAAGAAATTCAATAACAATAGTGGGAAAGAGTCATAGACTCTGAGCAAAAAACAATTCAATAACGACCATTTTTTTCTGATACCATTTCTAATTTCTGATAAGACCAACATATACATATACACTAATATACACATATATATACAGATATACACATACGTATACATACACATATAAAATTCATAAGTGAACAGACTCCTTAAATGCAGTGGAAAGATTCTCACCATATACTGTTTTCTTAGTGACCATCTCTTCCATCAAGTAGGATTTGCACTGCTGTTTTTTCACACCTGAATAGAGAAAATAGAAGTAGAATAAGTTTAAAGGAACACTCACAGCAATCAAGGCAACAAAATTGCTGATTAAAAATAATTATTTTTTCTTTTATTCTCTTTTCCAAAGTTGTAGAGGACATTTTAGACTAAACAGATTTATTCACTTTCCCCTTAAGCATATTCTACTGCCAAATGCCAATGCACCCATATGAATTCATACACAAAGCAAGAAATATGAATTTATAGGGTAAATAATGGTAATATAAAACAAGGAAGATTTATTCCCCAAATCAATACATATTCTGAGGCCTAAAATTTTAGAGTTGTTTACTAAAACTGTCCTTTCTATGAAGTATGGCTTAAACGAAAGCCAACAGAATATTGAAACCAACATTGACTGCCAAATTTATTTTGGACAAACACGGGATTGAGCAATCAGTTTCCTTGCTCCTTACAAAATGTCAGGAAAGAAAAAAAAATAGTAAGACACAAATACCTTAAATAAAACTCATATCTTCAAACACATAATTTTTTATATTTTAATTTTTAATCTTGTTTTGAAGTTTAACATACCTATTGAAAAGTACACGGGTCATCAATTTTTAGCTCATTCTTTTTTATGTAAAAAAAATTTTTTCCCCCACGGGTTGTTTGAGCTTTAAAACATCTGAAAAGTAATTTTATACCCTTTATTTTATAAGTGAAGGAAGGTATAATTAGAAAGGATACAAGGTGTACCCACAGTCACTAGATATCTGATACATAAACTTATCAACATTTCAACAATTTTATAATTGTATTGATTGGAAATATTATATTAGTTTTCTGTTGTTGCTATGACAAATTACAAAGCAAACTCATCCATATAACGAGCACCCATATAAGGAAACAGAATATTATCAGCAACCCAGAAGACCTCTCAAACCCCTTCTCAAACGCTACAGCCCCTGAAAAATACCTACTAACCTGTCTTCCAAAATTTTAGGTTGGTTTTGCTTATTTTTAAACTATATAAATGAATTAAAGTAGTTTTTCTTTTGTTTCTTGCTTCTTTCACTAAAGGTTAAGTTTTCAAATCTGTATGTTTCTAATCATGTAGCAGTGACTCATTCATTGTTATTAATGCATATTAATTTTTATGAATTAATATGTAAATTTGCCACAATTCACTTGATTATTCCATTAATGATGGATATTTAATATCTTTCAGTGAACATTCATACATAGAAGTGGAATTTCTGAGTCTTAGAGTATGATTTTGATGGAATTGGCAGTCTTCTAAAGTTGTTTTAACAAATTCATTCTCCAATCAACAGTGTATGAAAGTTTCAGTAGCTCCATATCATTAACTTTTAGTGTTTTCTGTCATTTTTATTTTAGTCATTCTGTGGGGTGGCTAATGAATTTGGCTACCTTTTAATGTGTGTATTTGTCACTTTGATATCGTCTTCTAAAAATGGTTCTTTAAGTCTTTCTCTGTTCTTCTAATGGATTGCCTGTAATTCTCTCAATGATTATAGGTATTCTTTTTATCGTCTGGGTATTGGGGCTTTGTAAGTAATAATGTGTTGTAAATATGTCCTCCCACTTGGTGGCTTTCCTTTCACTCAGTGGTATCCTTTAATAATCAGTTCTTAATCTTAATGAAGCCCAATATATCTATTTGTACTTTTATGGAGAGCAGTTTTGTGTCTAGTTTTAAAAATTATTGCCTATCCCAAAGCCAGGAAAATATTATATTTTTCTTTAAAAGCTTGCTTTATTTACCTTTTACCTTAAGATCAATAATCCACTTAGGACTGTTATTTCTTTATGTGAGTTAGAGTACAAGTTTCATTTTTCACATGTGGCTTTCCAATTGACCTAGCACTATTTACCATCCTTTTCACACTGCTCTACAGTGCCATCTTTTCCATAAATCAATTTGTAAAATATGTGTGGGTCTATGTCTGGGTCCTATCCTGCTTCATTAACCTATTTATATACCTGCCAATACCAGAGTCTCTTAATTTTTTACCTTTTAAAACTTGATGTCTGATACGTTCCGACCTCAAGTTTTCTTTCTTAATCTTTCTTCCTTAATATTTCTTTCTTACTGTTAGATTAATTATTCTTGGTGATTTATATTTCCATATACATTTTATAACAATGTTACCAATTTTCACACAAACCTACTGGGGTTTTATTTAGGATTTCTTTGAAAATATGAATCAGTTTTTGATGAATGGACATTATAACAATGTATGCAATGTAGTCTATGATTAGTTATTCTGCAATTTCTGTAAATATATTACTTCATCAAATTCTTAAGAGGAAGTCTTCTTAAGTTTAAACTTCAAAGTACTTTACCCAACTTAGAGATATTTAAAAATATATTTCAATGAATGTACATGAAAGATTGGGCTTTCAAGTATCAGACTATCGTGTAAGTAGAAGGGTACTGCATCCCATTTCATAGTTTAAGTTGGGAAAAAATTGGAAGCTCATATAAGCATGTGAAATTCAATAAATTCTTCCAATTCCATGGTTTATCCTTATTCTATCTTGGATATAAATAAGTATATGAAATGTCAAAAAAATAAATAAATAAATAAAAGCAATCCACCAGAACTCAAAAGAGGCTTCTCGAGAAGACAGAAGAGAGAGAAAAACTGGTTAGATGCTTTCTATTGTAGTAGGTCCTGCTACTTAACTGAATCCTATATGGAGATAA
Source organism: Balaenoptera musculus (assembly GCF_009873245.2). Classification (NCBI taxonomy): domain Eukaryota; kingdom Metazoa; phylum Chordata; class Mammalia; order Artiodactyla; family Balaenopteridae; genus Balaenoptera; species Balaenoptera musculus. The sequence continues at coordinate 121,310,216 of NC_045788.1, forward strand.
GTGTGCAATTAGTTCTATCAGGATATACAGCTCATATAACTGAATATCCAAAACACCAAACAATCCAATTAAAAAATTGACAGAGGACCTGAATAGACATTTTTCCAAAGAAGATGTACAGATGGCCAACAAGCACAAGAAAAGATGCTCAACATCACTAATTCTCAGGGAAATGCAAATCACAACCACAATGAGATATCACCTCACACCTGTCAGAATGGCTATCATCAAAAAGACAAGAAGTAACAAGTATTGGCGAGGATGTGGAGAAAAGGGAACCCAAGTATACGGTTGGTTGGAATGTAAATTGGTGCAGCCACCATGGAAAATAGTATGGAGGTTCCACAAAAAAAGAAAAAATAGAGCTACCATATGATCCAACAATTCCACTCCTGGGTATTTATCTGAAAACACTAATTTGAAAAGATATATGCACCTCAATATTTATAGTAGCACTATTATAATAGTCAAGATACGGAAGCAACCTAACTGCCCATTGACAAATGAATGGATAAAAAAAAAAAGATGTGGTATATATACACAATGGAATATTACTCAGCCATAAAAAATTAAGTAATCTTACCATTTGCAAAAACATGGTTGGACCTAGAGGGTATTATGCTTAGTGAAATAAGTCATAGAGAGAAAGACAGATACTCATGTTGTTGCTTATATGTGGCATTTAAAAAACAAAACAGGGTTTCCCTGGCGGTGCAGTGGTTAAGAATCCACCTGCCAATGCATGGGACACAGGTTCGAGCACTGGTCCGGGAAGCTCCCACATGCCACAGAGCAACAAAGCCCGTGTGACACAACTACTGAGCCCATGCGCCACAACTACTGAAGCCCACGTGCCTAGAGCCCATGCTCCACAACAAGAGAAGCCACCGCAATGAGAAGCCCGTGCACCAAAACGAAGAGTAGCCCCCACTCGCCACAACTAGAGAAAGTAGCCCCTGCGCACAGCAACAAAGACCCAACACGGTAAAAAATAAAATAAATAAATTTTAAAAAATTAAAAATTAAAAACAAAACAAACATAAATATAGCAAAACAGAAAAAGACTTAACAGATACAGAGAACAAGCTAGTTAGCACGGGGAGGATGGCTGAGGGGAGAGACGAAACAGGTGAAGGGGATTAAGTGGTATAAAATATAAGTTATAAAATAAGTTACAGGGGTGTGACATACAGCACAGGAAGTATAATCAATAACTGAATGATGTGTAATCTATAAAAATGTTGAATCACTATGTTGCACACCTGAAATAATATAATATTGTAAGTTCCTCTCCAATTAAAAAAAGGAAAAAAAAAGGAAAAAAATGGAAACAGTAAAATATAGAGTACTCTTTAATATAGTACGTTTGGAAAAAGTAGGAAAAAAGTGTAAAAAATAAGAAAAGAAACCCCTCTGTTCAGTCCAGATCACAGTCCTAAGAGTTCGAGTCAATATTTCATCTCAACAAATTACACAACCAGATCCCTGATACAATGGACTATAAGAAGCAGCCAAATGTTATGAATAACTAGATCACTTCTGAGAACTACTCTATTCTCTTTCATCTCTTTGAGAATATGTTTAAAATAACATTTTTATCATTTTCACTTATTTCTTGACAACTCCTGATAATATAAATATAAATCATCTGTAATGCAAATTGTGTAATCTAACTCAACATACTAACCAAAATTGCATCATTTTATTTTGCTAGGATAAGGGGACAAAAAGGAACATTTTTCAGGTCAAATTTCTACTAGAAAGATAATAAAATGAATTTCTCAATTATATCTAACATTTTATTACATACTTTGCCTAATTCTTTAGATAAAGTAGGTGTTTTCAGGCCATCTAGAGCCAACTAGAAGGACATTTCTCTCTTTCCTGATGACATTGTTATTTTATCTTAACCATGAGTGTTAATTGAAAACAATACAACCTACTATTATCAGAAGAAATATTTTAAGATAGAATGCAATAAAATGAGCATTGTTGAATTTAGATGACATTCTCAAACAGGTAAATGAATGATATCTAACTGTGATATTCAATATCTGAGATTACTGAGATAGTTAAGGTAGCACTTTATATTTCTCTACTGTAATGAGCTTATCAAAAAGGAAGGTCTATTCAAAATTATGTCTTGAATTAAGAATACACTAAAGAATTATTTTTTATTAATGTAGTTTCTTTAACTAAAATATGTCCTAAAACTTTTTAGTCAAAATATGTCTCTTCCCTGCCTTTTGGAACAAAATCTTGGCTCTCAATGTTATACCTATCAAAGTGCTTAGATTAAAATCTATTTGAAGGGAAAACAAAATATGTGTTCTATACTCATAGGCATCCTTGATGTCCTTATGTCTACATGTTTGCTCTACATATGGCTAAGAATAAATCTAAGGCTTCTAAATCTTCAAAAGTTAGTTTTCTGTCCAACTTATATCTACAGTGCATTTGATACTTTGAGCACTTGTTCTCAGGCATCAAAACATGAACTTATAGCTATGACACTATAGAATAGTAGAAAAAGCAATGAAAGGTGAGCCAGAGGTCACTCGTTTTGGTCAGGAGTTGTCATTTGCAACAGTGGATCTTGGGCAAGAAGCTTAACTTCCTCAAAGAGGCCATCTTTGAGAAGGCTTGACCGACAAGAGGGAGACAACTAAGATCTGTGTAAAAAGCTCATGTTCAACATCCTCTGTTTTAACTTGCTACAGACATGACATAGGATATATAATCTCTACGTTTTGTGGAATTTTTAATATGTTATTGTTTCTTAAATGTATCCCTTTCCTCCTCAGCAATCATGATGTTATGATGAGCACACAATATTGGGGTCAAATGTGGACGCTTAGAGTTAATCATCGTATTAAAAAGTAATATTTCAAGTTTTTGTCTTTCTTTACACTGTAGAAAATGCCAATATGACCGTGCCATGTTACAACTTTTTTTTTCACTTTAAATGAAATGTGTGCACTAGCCACCTAGTGATTAAGGAAAATCCCTATTCTTATAACTCAGAAATCCTGTAACAAATCTTATCCTTGTCCCAGCATCATAACGTATTATGAATTGTTTAACCAAAGCTTTATATGTTTCTCTATTCTTGTTAATGTGTAATTCTCTGAATAGCCACCAAAATATGACATTGTAACATTTTACAACTGTCTTTAAACTTGCTATCACCTTCAGGGCAGAAATTTTTGAGAAATAATAGCTCATTTACTGAAAGGAAACGCTCCTTCTACTCATCTGACATGTATATTAGATAACTATTAGAAAAAGTCAATATGAGAAGACAAGTAAAGAGATAATATTTTATTTTATTTAGTGCACTTTTTAAGCTCTCTCAATTTTTAGAAACAAATTAGAAGATTAAAATAACTTAAATATCTTAAAATATAGGTTCCCTTGCATATAGAAAGAAAGAATAATGCTATTTCATGTTTCCAAAATACTAATTAAAATGTATATTAAGAATTTTTTTTTCCACTTGAATCTGATGAGCCAATCTAGCTTTGCTTTGCAGGGAACTAATAATTTTTCCTTTTTGTATAGTTAGTAGATCATTGTAGAAAACACATTTATACCGTTTTGTAATGACATATCACAACTTATATAGTTTAATATTGTTTTCATTTAATAAAAGAAATTGCTATCCTGTATTCAGTATAGTGGAAATGTATACTATTCAAGTTATAATTTTTTCTACACGTTAGAATGTAAAATAATCACATTCACCAAGACATAAAAGATGCTTCGATAACATTTCAACAATTCAAAATTTCACATTATATTACCTGTATTGAAAGTTCTCTCAAATCACAAAGCAGAAATTACATAATTGACAGACTAACTTTTATTCCTCAAGTACATTTCAGATGGTGTCAGACAGTGGTGAAAAGCCTTTTTTAAAACATTTTTATTGGAGCATCGTTGCTTTACAATGTTGTGTTAATTTCTGCTGTACAGCAAAGTGAATCAGCTATACATATACATATATCCCCTCTTTTTTGGATTTCCTTACCATTTAGGTCACCACAGAGCATTGAGTAGAGTTCCCTGTGCTATACAGCAGGTTCTCATTAGTTATCTATTTTATACATAGTAGTGTATACATGTCAATCCCAATCTCCCAATTCATCCCACCCCTTCTTCCCCCCTTGATATCCATATGTTTGTTTTTATGTCTGTGTCTCTATTTCTGCTTTGCAGATAAGTTCATCTGTATCATTTTTCTAGATTCTACATATAAACGATATTATACGATATTTGTTTTTCTCTTTCTGGCTTACTTCACTCTGAATGACAGTCTCTAGGTTCATCCATGTTTCTGCAAATGGCACAATTTCATTCCTTTTTACGGCTGAGTAATATTCCATTGTATATATGTGCCACATCTTCTTTATCCATTCCTCTGTTGATGGACGTTTAGGTTGCTTCCATGTCCTGGCTGTTGTAAACAGTGCTGCAATGAACATTGGGGTACATGTATCTTTTGGAATTGTGGTTTTCTCCAGGTATACGCACAGTAGTGGAATTGCTGGGTCATATGGTAATTCTATTTTTAGTTTTTTTAAGGAACCTCCATACTGTTCTCCATAGTCGCTGTACCAATTTACATTCCCACCAACAGTGTAAGAAGGTTCCCTTTTCTCCATACCCTCTCCAGCATTTACTGTTTGTAGATTTTTGATGATGGCCATTCTGACTGGCATGAGGTGATACCTCATTGTAGTTTTCATTTGCATTTCTCTAATAATTAGTTAAGTTCAGCATCTTTTCATGTGCTTTTTGGCCATCTGTATGTCTGTTTTGGAGCAGTGTCTATTTAGGTCTTCCACCCATTTTTTATTGGGTTGTTTGTTTTATTGATATTGAGCTGCATGAGCTGTTTGTATATTTTGAAGATTAATCCCTCAATCAGTTGCTTCATTTGCAAATATGTTCCCCCATTCTGAGGGTTGTCTTTTCATCTTGTTTATGGTTTCCTTTGCTGTGCAAAAGCTTTTAAGTTTAATTAGGTCCTATTTGTTAATTTTTGTTTTTATTTTCATTACTCTAGGAAGTGGGTCAAAAAAGATCTTGCTCTGATTTATGTCAAAGATGTCAAAGAGTGTTCTGCCTATCTTTTGCTCTAAGAATTTTATAGTGTTCGGCCTTACGTTTAGGTCTTTAATCCATTTTGAGTTTATTTTTGTGTATGGTGTTAGGGAGCAGTCTAATTTCATTCTTTTACATGTAGCTGTCCAGTTTTCCCAGCACTACTTATTGAAGAAACTGTCTTTTCTCCACTGTATATCCTTGCCTCCTTTGTCATAGATTAGGTGACCATAGGGGCATGGGTTTATCTCTGGGCTTGAAAAGCCTTTTTTGAAAGAGGATAACCCATTCCATGATTCTTTAAGAAGCCCCTCTTGTGTCTCATACATGGTGATAAAACAGGAATAAAGAAGGGAATAATATGAAAACTTTTGCTCTCAAAAGGAAACAAAAACAATAATCAAAAACTGGACCTCTCTCTAAGGTTATAATCAGCTGTTTTCCACAATTTCCTCCTTTTGGACTTCTGTTCTGAATATTTCTTACCAGTGGATTAGCCTTTTGCCAGAAAACCATTGAGACTTAGTACCTAAATACTTCATATAGCCCAACTACGCTATAATCAATTTTAGTAAATCATTTACATACTTTCAATGCTTATGTTTGAATTGAAATATGTCAGTGCTGTTAGTTTGCTACATTAGAAAAAAAAGTATGCATAAATACAAAAGAACTTGACTATATTATTAATTTAGTGGAATTTGATATAATGCAGATATGTCTCAGACTATTCAAAAAGTGTTAGAACTGACTTAATAAAGCTCTTTGTTATTACATATTATACTACCTTCATATATATTAAAGTGTAATGTGAGATTCCCTTGGAAATGCAATTTTGTTTCAATTGTGCACATGTTTTAAACACATTTTGGAAAGTAATTGCACACAGTGATGTCATTTCAATCATTTTTATATGAAATTCTATTTATTTTTAAAATCAAGAATGTGTACTGTATCTTGAGTAGATAAATATTCACTGTCTGAGAAAATTAAATTAAAAATGGTTACATTATGGACCCAAATAAAGAAGCTTAATGTAGAAGAGATGTTTTACCTCCATTTTGATAACACAACATGAGGCAAAAACTCAACGCTATGGCAGAGCTCACTGTTTTGCTTTTTCCTTCAATGTAACAAGATGAAAAAAAAAAGTTGGAGTGATGAGAGCAAGAGTGGGAAAATCAACCTTTAGTCCAATAGGATTTGGTCAAGCATGTAAAATATTTTAGTTGTTAATGGCAGATAAAACTCAAATATTTGAATCTAGGGGTTATAGGTAAAATCAACAAAGTTAGAGAGTATGACAGAAAAATGCAAATCCAATTGCAAACCTCACTCATCTCCGGTCTAGAACTTTCCAAGCATTGTAATATTCAAAAGACATGACTCCAACAGTAATGTTGTGCTGTTGACCCCTTCAACTCTTACAGTGGTCAGTGGAGCTTGGGGCTCTCAGGATTCATAGGATTATTGTTATTTACAATAATAAATGGAAGAGTTTGCATGTTCCATTTATCTAACACACTATTATTTTCTTAGTGTTCTGTGATACCAAAAACACTAGGGAGAAATGTTCTCAGTTGCTAAAGAAGACAAAGAAAAATCCCAACCTTGCACTGAGACACCAAAAATAGTTGAGCTTCAAGAATATATTGTCATGTCTTAAAAGGTCCTGAAATATTCTACCTCTCTGCATACCAATTAAAGAAAAATCTCTCTTTATCTGCCCATCTCTATTTTGCACCATCTCCTTATTTTTATCTTCCATAGCCAATCAAAACCGGACACTTCTCTGTTTCTGTTCTTAAATAACGCTTAATTCTACACTCCGGTGTACTGCAGTTAAAATTACAAGTATGATGTTCAATATTTGCATTATTTAAAGGGAGAGAAATATTCGGGCAGTGGAGACAAAGCAAGAATGTCTGATTCTAAAATAAAGACTTCTGAACTTGACAGTAGAACCAAAATTACAAGAAATGAAATGCTCCTAACCTAAACACCTTCAGATTGGGGCACATCCCTAATCATGAACAGGATTTTAGCTGCGGTTTCGCATGTTCACAATTCTGTCCCCCTATGGCCTCTGCCCTTTATTCCCAACAAAAATTACAAAATAATAAAGCAGATATAGCATTAATATAGAATGTAGTAGATCAGAATATAATGTGGTTGTGGCCATTGTTAGCCTAAGACTAGAGGAAGTAGAATGCTAGAACAGAGATGGTTCGGGCACTTTGGGTACCGTAGGAAAGCCTGCTCCTTTAGCCTCCTGTTTTGCTTTGATTTGATTACACTAGCCTTCTTGCTGTTCTTTGTGTACACCAGGCAGGGTCACAATTTAGAGGCCATTGTTTTTGTTTTGTCTTTCCTGTTACACCCTAAACACCTAGGACAGAGACTTGTATATTAATAGATGATCAATAAGATTTGGCAATTGAAAAAGTAACAATTACATAATACATGAGAGTTTATGTCACTCTATTAGGTGCTGTACTCAACTTGGCATAAATATGGTTACAGTAAAATAGTCACAAATCTGACTTTGAAATTGTTTTAAAGTTTATTGACCTTAAGTTCAAGGAAAAAGTGCAATGCAATTCACAAATCTAGTTTTAACTTTTTTTTAATATGTAAATGCATGAGCCATCTTTTTACCACCTATTTATTTTGCAGTTCTTTTTTTAAATTCCTTCCTAGTTTATCTCACTACAACATATTAATTCCATATCTGAGTCAACACTAGAGGGCTTTATCATGAACAGTAGTAACAGGAATGCTTTCCTTTGAGATCTAATCATAGGTGCTGTTTTCAGAATCCAGGCTCTTCACTTCTGGGTTTATAACACATGTTGCCAAGTAGCATTTGAGGTGCTGTTGTTTCACAACCTCCTGGGGAGATTACTGGGTGTAACCTGAAACCAGCCCCGCTAAGCAGAGGGCGGGGAGAGACAGAAGAAAACAAACAGAGCACTCCGGATCGGTAGGTAGCAGATGTAAGAAGCAAGGGAATTCACTTCAAAGGCTTGTCTTGAGTGGCCACAAGATGAGTCAATTTTCACATCTGACTGCCAGAATCTTAAAAATGTATCTAGGGACCTTAACTGGGTTCAGTCACATGCCCAGTTTAGATAGTAGTCTCAATACCACATTTTTATTTTAAGACTTGGAGCAGCTTCTGGGAGCAGGAAAAGCAAGAGGACTGCACATCCCAAGGACAAGGGAGGGGGTGGAGAGCCTCCAATTGCCCAGGTACAGCGGGAGGGTCAACGGGTGGTCACGTCACGTCTTCTTGATGACTTCCTCCTACAGATGCAGGCACTCACTCCCAGCCTCTCTGCACCATGGATGTTGCTTACTTACTTACTGCAACATTCCAATACTGTCCATGTGAATTTAAGAATAAAAATAAAATGGCTTATATCCTATATGGAAATGCATTGGCTTTTAAAGATTCCAGCATTCATCACAAGCATTGAATAGGGAAAAATGCAGAATGGAAAAACAAAACCCAAAAATGGAGTTATTCATTATAAAGCAAATATCCAGAAGACAAAAAGAAGCAGACTATGAAACAAAGTAAACTGATGGGAAAGGTTTGTGATAGCAACCAAAACAAATACCTGTAGTATACCTGAAATTTCCAACGAGAAATGCAAGATAAGTAACACTGGAATCTGCACTGTCTTTTCCACATATACTGGTTGATATTACAGTTCATCCCATCTTTTTCTGTGCATCCCTCTTTATAAGCCTCTACAACAGTAAAGCTCTAAATGCTTTCATGATATAGTTAGTCTATGATATCTATGAAATCCAGTTGTGAGTGAGCTAGCAATGTGTTGATGCCCTGGACTTTCAAAATATTTAAAAAAAAATCATTTTTCAACAGTATTTTTGAAGTTTTAAAAGAGTGCTAGAAAATAACTGTGCTTTTCTTTATGTGTCGCTCTTGGATTTTTTTTCTTATTAGACAAAAGCCACTAGTAGGAAGAAAATTTCCATAGCTCACATCATGTTTTCATGTATAGATAAAAGTCACTATATTTGCCAAAAATTATACATCTACCTTGCATTTTCATGATTTATAAAAACCTCATGGATTTTTTGAGTAGAGCTATGTCACAGATATTAAAATTGGCAGTCTTATTGGGATTTCTTTTATTTCACAAAACATATTGTGTTCAAGGTTAATAATACATTTCAGCAACAAACATAGTGCCCTTGGCAGATGTGTGCTCAATTTCATCATTTTGATAGGCAGATCCTATTCTCTTCCTCTTCATACTAAGTAAAATTCTGCCAAAAGCCAACATTCCGAATTGCTTTAAAATTCTTTTTAAATGTAAATTTGGATAGAGTATTTTTTTTTTTTTTTTCTCTTGCTACAAGACTAGCTAACCAGTCTCTGCAAGAAAACTGGCTGGCTGGAAAGGAAGTTGGTGATTTTAATAGAAAACTTATTACAAAACAATGAATGGGATAAAAAATAAAAAACAACAGTGAATGGGATAGAGTTGCACTACATGTTTGGTGGGAAAAAAATGAAGGGTATTATTTTAGGGGAAGAGAGAAGGGGCTCTTGAGACTGTCATGTCTAAAACAGAATTCCAAGCTATCTTTTATCAGTAAAAACATACTATTAAATTTGCAATCTTTCAAGGATATTTAACACTGACTCAGTCTTAGTACTGAAAGTCTGGAAGGACATTACAAAAAAGTCACAGCTTTTCAAAACTTAGCTATTTCAGAACAATCATACTGTGCTTTGTTATTGAGATTGATCACACATATACTCTGTAAAACAATCTTTATATCAGTCCACAGATGAAACAATTAATGTTGACACTTAACAATTTTCTCCTAATTAAAGAAAAATCTCATATTATCCTACTTCACAAAGATTATAAGAGACTTATTCTGTTTGAAAAAATACTGCAAAAAATCACCTGCCATAAGTTAACAAATATTTATTGAGCTGTTGCCATTTTCCAGCTTCAAGTATGTTTTCTGCTATTAAGGGTCTTATAGTCTATCTGGAGAATAAATAAATGAAACTGGAATAGTGTAATTTTTTCTATGATAGCTTTGTGTAAGTTTGGGGGTATGGGCATAAAGGGAACTATCTACATGGTACTGAAATTTTCAGAGTTGTTTTCCAGAGGCAGTGTCCCTGGAAGTAATTTCTAAACAATGAGTAGGGATCATCCATACTATATGAAAGAGAGAGGAAGGGTTTTTTGTTTTTTTGTTTGTTTAGAATAGACTTGAAATAGTATGTGCCCTTTGTGTTATAACAATTAGTTTCATAAACCTAGAGAAAATGCTACATATATGGGAGATATTGGAAATAAGGCTGGGGAGGTAAGCATTAATTAAATCATGAAATAACTTGTCTGCAAATCTGTTGTGCAAATTGTTATAAATGCTATAGAGAATCATTAAAGTATTATAAGCTCAATACACTGTGGTCCTTCTTGATGGACCAGTTTCTACAATGTGAACATGGAGAGTAGACCAACTTAAATGGTCACACAGTAGAGAAAACACACCTCGATAGAACCAACTGAAAATTTCCTTGGAATAGTTTTCAACCTCTTTCTCTCTCTCACACACGCACACATACACTAGTGACAGTTGCCTGAGCCATTTATTTTTAAAATAAAGAACACAAACATCTTATTATTTTCCTTTAATAAATATCAGAAATCACGAAGATAATCAAGGACATTGTAAGAAATTAGTTTTTAGCCTTAAAACTGACATGTTTTTAGTTTCACAATAACTACTGTTCCCTCCTATTTAACTAAAGATGTTATAAATTGATAAAATAATAAAACAATTATAAAATACTTGAAAAGGCAAGTATTTATACACACTCAAATACAGAACGCTGAGTAAGAACCAAGAGATCATGCAGAAACTGATCTGTTCTGGCCTTAAATCTATGTATGTTCTTTTAGAAGGAGTTAAACTTTCTTTTGTAAATCCTGGACAAGATAACTCTACTTTCACAGTGTTGTATGCAGATTAGAATATTCCACCAAACCTCAAGTTATTGGGTCGCAACCTCCCAGGGAAATTGAGCCTGTCACTTTCAACTTGTCCAAACAGTCTAGTGAAGTCTATGCAATGAGAAACCTCAGACTGGCTAACAGGACACCTCTGTGGCTGAATGAGTTAATGCAGCTTCATAAAGAGCTTACACTCTGTCTCTCACTGGAAAACCTGGTTCATTGCACATCCAGAATGTGCAAAGCAATTTCAGTCTGCAGACAACAGGCAGATAGACTGCCTTGAAGACAGAAGTCCCTTGTTTACAGAGAAAACAAGTACAGAAATGCAGCCTAAGGCCAAATGCTCACAAACTGCCTGGGCAAGCTTTAGGGAGTTAAATCCCCAAACTAACCTTATGTCCCAAGAGGGCAGATTTTGGTCTTAGAATTTATTAAAGTGTTCATGGTAATTAATTGTGTTCAATTGAAACAACAATTTATTTAGCATGGATTACGAAGGCCTTTATAGGCGTAAGCCATGAGGGAAAGAATTAACTTTGATATAACCAATAAGCATTAACATTGAACTGAAGATCATACTACATTGTAATGCTATACAGAAAATATTGGAAAGGCCCAAAGTAACTTGGTGCAAAGAGTAAACCTTAACAATACAAATGTTTCTGTTTATATTTTTCAATTATTTCCCCAAAATTATTTTCCATATTTTCCTAGAATAAGGATTTGTTTTCTTTTTTATTTTAAATGATGTGGGGATAAATATAACCCTCATTTGTATACATTTAAAATTATACACCTTATGTCATTGAAATGAAACAAAGTATACAACAAGGTATACTACCCTTGTTTCTTGGAATAGTATCTTACAAGCAGGGATAAAATAATAACTATCCTAGATGACTTGTATTTGAGAAAAATTCAAATTTTATCTTGTTTCCTATGTAAATCTTTGGGTATGTATATTGCTGCATATTATATTCTACAATGATTTCTTCTCTTTCCCTTTTAATGCATCTTTTCTAGAAAGTCAGGATCTCTTGAGCTTGGGGAAAGGCAATCAACTCAGAATCATTCAACAGTACAGAACATTGCAATGTTTATGGATTGAAAACACAGCCAGCTGGGAAGAGTTGGATCTCTAAAAAAAGTGATTTAACTTAGAAAATGTTTAAACTTTAGTCATTGGAGATACAGACTTGTGTGTGTGTGTGTGTGTGTACTCATATGTGTGTATGCATATTTGCACATACACATATATGATTGTTAAAAATGGCCTGTTTATCCAAACCGTAAACTTGGCATAAATCCTTGCGGATTGATTTATTATGTAAATTGTAACCGGTAAAGTTTTTAAAATTAGAAGAGACTGTTATTATAAGCTTTTCTCTTTTAGAAAAGAAATTTGTCTCTATCTGAATCAAGTCTATGAAATTTGAGCCAGTGTTAAACCAACTACTTGAAAGATACTTACCTTGAGTATCTTCTTTAAATTTCCACCCGTGGCCAGTAAAGAGTGGAGATAAGAATAATTCTGTCTTTAAAAAGAGGTGGAAATTATTCCAGTCTCATTGAGGAAAATAATCTTCTTGTATAGAGAAACTCTAACTGAATCAGCATTTATGGAGAACCTACAAGTGCAAGTAATTCTGCTAGACAGTGTGGGGATCCAAGGAGAAATGAAACAGCATCTCCAGGAGCAGTGATTCTTAACTTTCTCTGCATATCACAGTCATCTGGGGAGTCTTTCATTTTAGTCTTATGACCTAAAATCCCAACATTTAGGTCATAAATAAATCTCATTAAATTGGAATTTCAGGGGTGAAACTTGGGAATCAGCTCTCCCAAGTGACTTATGTGCAGCTCACCCAGAAAAGTACTGTGCTAGAGGGATTCTTCTCAAAATTTAATGGTCTTCTATGTCACTTGGGAATCTTGATAAAATGCATATTCTGAGTTATGTCTCAGGGTTACCTGGGAGTTTACATTTTAACACATTCCCAGAACCAAATTAGGGCAATATGGCTTTCTGCTGTTTCTGCTGGTGATTTTTCTTGTATCAAATTATTAATTTTTAATTGTGAAATCTTCGTTTCATTTAGCAATTTATTTGTGGAAGTTATTTGATACAATAACGATGAAATCCTACAGAGGTGATGTATCAATGTATTTCAAATACCTGGTACCTAGTACACAACATGTGTAGAATCATTTAACATTTACTTGGTTGCTTTATGGCTTCTTGTATCATCCAAACTGTGAATGTCAGCTTCAAATCAATGTGTAGACCTGCTGGAGGATACAGTTTCTCACAGATTTCCCTTATTTTTCACTCTATTTTCCAAGAAAATTTATTGCATCACTTGGGGTTCTGAGTGTTTGGACAGCAGTGCACACGTAACAATTTCTGTAGCCAAGATGCCAGCTACTTACCAAACACTTCTAATACATTTTCCTGAGCACATAGTCTAGATATACTTTCCTCCTATCTTAAATTTAAGTGTGGCTATGTGGCTGAATTTGTGTAAATAACATGTTAATAGAGGTGACATCTGGCAATGCTCATGAAAATTTCTACATGCAGCCTCCCACGCTTTTACTTGTTTACCAACATTTGCAGTGTTCCTGAGTGTGTGAAAAACATACATCTTCCACCACCATCACTCACCACTAACCTGCTCATATGAGAAAAAACCTTGGAGTTTTTGAGCTATTACACATTATGAAACTAAGTATGATATTCAACTCCAAATCTTGATTGGTCCTGAGATACAATTTTTGTCTCTTAGGTACCAGGAATCTGTTTAAACCGTATGGGTTGAATAGTACACCCCTAAAAAGATGTGTTGAAGTCCTAACTTCTGGCACCTGGCAACCTAGCCTTACATGGAAATAAGGTCATTGCATTGTAATCAAGTTAAAATGAGGTCATTAGAGGGGACTCTAATCCAATGTGACTGGTGTCCTTATATAAAGAGACACAGAGACAGCAAAGCACAGAGGGAATATGATATGAATAGAAACAAGAGGAAAGCCATATAATGACAGAGGCAGATATTGGAGTCATGCAGCTGCAAGCCAAGAAACTCCAAGGATGCAGGCCACTACCAGAGCAAGGAAGAAGTAAGGACGGAGTCTATCCAGAGTCTCAGAGGGAGCTGGGCCCTGCTGACGCCTTGACTTCAGACTTCTATCCTCCAGAACTATGGGAAAATACATTTCTGTTAAGTCACCCAGTTTGGGGTACTTTGCTACGGCAGCCCTTGGGAAATAACACAAAGCTGAAACACAGTTTTGCATGTTTGAAAATGCCCTGAGGACCTCAGCAAGTTCAGTGATCAGTTTTCTTCTCAATTAATCTGATTTCTTTTCTATTTTGGCCAAATGATTCCTTCCTAAATCTTCAGATTTACACACACACATATATATAGCCTCCATCTTTCCTCATGATGAAAACTGAGAACTAAAACCATCTATATCTACTAATTATTTAGTCTGATTAACAGGGCTTCACTATTTCCCTGTCTCTATCATTGCACATTTACGATTCCAGGCAGTTGTCAATAACTTAATTGTTCATTCCCAAAACTTCCAGAGAACGCCATTTGAATAAACATAAAACTATTCAAGACTTCAGTAGGTAACATGAAATGGCAGTTTTACGTGCCAAGACTGGCAATCCCCTCACCTCTTTAACTGGGGAATATTCTTTCTTCCTCTGTCAAACTACACCTACTAACTTAAAAAGTGATCTGTTGTACAAATAGCATTTCCAGAATAGTGCTCTTCTGGAGGTATCTTGACATCTTTATCCATAATAGGTCAAAGCTAATTTTGAAATGAGCTTACCCTACTCTTGTACCTGAATCAAGCCCAAATTAAAGTATCATGTTGGCTTCTTGAGGTCAAAACGTTCTATGGACATGGGAAGGAGTATTCTACAGATGAAGTCAGCTCTGAAACAGATTCCCTCTATCTACTTACAGTTTCAGCTCAGAAAAAGCAAAAGGTTTCTAAAGATAAGTGAAAATTTTGTCCGAAGTCCATAAACTAGGACATCCTGGTGGTAATCACTTAACTGTAATGACAACAAAGGGGCTGAGAGAGGAGAGAAGAGGGAGAGAATGAACCACCTCAGTCTCTCTGAAACAGTGCTGTTCTCCTTTCTAAGTAAATCGAGTAATGTTTTCTTTTTTTTTTCCAGAAGAAAGAGATATTGGGAAAATGTATTTGCATATTCAGATCAGTCATAGTAGTTTGTCATTAATTTAGCATAGACCTGCAACATATCAGAGCAACTGAATATAAAGTGGAATAAGTTTGAACTCATCAAGTTTTGGGATATAGTGTAATGTTTCAAAAATATACCTTTCCATGACATCTAAAGCAGAGCCTATCTTATTATGGCAAATTTTTATCACTGTGTTACGGGTTGAATTACTCCCCCCCCCCCCAATTCATATGTTGAAGTCTTAACCCTCATTATCTCAGTATGTGACTGTAGTTGGAGATCGGACCTTTAAAGAGAATTACGTTAAAATGAGGCTGTTAGGCTGGCTCCTAATCCAATCTGACTGGTATCCTTCTAAGGGGAAATTTGAATACTCAAAAGAGACACCAGGGATGCATGAACATGGAGGAAAGGCTATGTGAGGACAGAGTGAGAAAGTCGTTATCTGAAAGCCAAGGAGAGAGGCTCAAAAGAAATCGAAGCTGCCAACACATTGATCTTAGACCCTAGAACAGGAAGAAAATAAATTTTTGTTGTTTAAGCCACCCAATTTGTGGTATTATGGCAGCCTTAGCAATCAAATACACACTGCTTACCAGCTAATTGACTGTTTTTATTAACAGCATCGTTTAGTATTTGATTTTATTATCTTTAATTATAATAGTCCTGATTTGGCTTATTGCAAAAGAAAAACATAGGTTTATTTTTTAAACACTAATTTGCATTTGTATTTAATAATATATCTTAAATGTGATTTCATATTAGTACACTATTTTACATTACCATACAATATTCCACTCTTTGAAGATAGTGTTCTGTGTTTAATCAATTCTACAATGATAGACATTTAAGCTGCTACCAGTCTTCTGTTATTATGCTGCCATGAACTACTTTCTATACATACCTTTGCTCAAATGTGTCAATATCGCTGAAGATCATTTAGTTATTAGAGTTGTTTGGGTCAAAGTATATCTTTTCAATTTTGACAAATATTGCAAATTGCAATATCGGTTGAGAATTTACAGTCTCATATACATTTCACTAAAGTTTCTGTTTCCCGAACTCTCCAAATTGTGATTGCCACGTAATAGTTTTATTTATCAATCTGATAGTTGAAAAATGGGTTGCGTTTAATTCATAGTGAAATTTATTTCATTTTTACTTCCTTTTACTTTACTTTAGTATCTTTTGTGTACTACCAGTTTGTGTTCTTCGTTCATTTTTCTATTAGGTTGATGTTTTTTTCTCATTGATTATATGAATTTTTCATGTATTAAAGAAAGTAGTTTTTTTCCATTGGTTGCAAGTATTTTTTCCCCAGTGAAGTATTATTTTTATATTGGTTGCATGTAGTTCTTCTACAGCTGATCATTTTAAATTACCCTTATGTTTGGTTGAAATAAAAGCAAAGAAAATTAAAAACATAAATGCTACATTTCACAAGAAATCATTTGCATATAACCAGTTACATATTTCGATTTAAAATGAAAGAAATTTATATTAGACCACGTGGCGTCTTAAGGGCATTGACAGGATTTTTCTACCTTTGAAGAATATAGGACAGTTATATTGTGATGAAAAAAAAAAGTCTTCACTGGAGAAAAAAAAGTATTATCAATAAGTTAGTTCACTGAACAGAACTAAATATGTTTGTTTTCCCATTAACCATCCAGTGGTAGCTTTTAAGATCAATATAAGGAATCAAAAAATTAAAAACATTAAATATTTTCTCATCAGAGTTATCAGATGATGAATTTTGAAAACTCACTCTACATTTTTATTATTATTGTTCCTTTTTCTACCACCCACAATGAAAAAATACTCTATATGTTATTTAGGGTCCTTGTCTAATTCACTAATATATTGTCGGCACCTAGATAGTGTCTGGGATAAAATAGGTACAAACTTATCATTGTTAAATGAGGAATTGATATTTATTGAACATTTTTGTGCTCCTCTTGTGAATAACCTTTTTCTGAGAGTTTAAAGTTATATTTGTACATTAAAATATTTGTTTCTTCACTGGAAAATTACACTTTCTTTAACATATGGACCTTAAAACTTAACCAGAAAAAGAAGACAATGTTTCCTATAAACACTGTCATATAAAACAAATGTCTTTACTTAACACAAAAATGGAATTCACTTAAGCACACATATGCTTCAAATTAGTTTCATTTTGACAAAGTAAATACTAATTGAAATAAAAATCCACAGATAATTTCTGCATTTACTCTCCCTAGAACTACTATAGAATGAGGAAAATTTTAAGCACTGGGAAAACAGAAAAAGGAATAACACATGGTGTTTTTAAATTTTTTTAAATCTCAAACAGCTCAGAATCTGCACACTGAACAATAGATATGAATAAACACTTGCAGTACAGCAAAGATAATTATCAGTCACTGGTCACTTAACAAGTGCTATATGCCACTCAAAACATTCATATGTATTTCCTTATTTAATCATTAATACACTGTGGTGTATTATACTCCCACTGTATAGATAGAAAAACTCAACAACTGAGAGCCAAGTAATTTGCTGATGCTACAGAGTTTTGAAGTTTTACACCTGGTACTCAAACGTAGACTATCAGACTTCAGTGCCCCTCATCTTCAGTGCCCCAGAAAAGCAAAGAAAAGGCTTAAAATCTGCCAAGAGGTGGAGGAAGTAATTGATCCAGTGAAATATTGTTATATGGCTTTCTCCTTAGAATCAATAAAGGTTAGGTTAGAAGAAAATAAAATCACATGTTTAGAGTTCTGAAATTTAAAAATTTGTCAGTCCAAAATTATCCATCTAGTGGAAAAATTCTTTAAAATGAAGCTAAAACAAAAGCATTTTAAGAGAGAAATGCCTTAGAGAATTTGTGTCCAGCTGAAATGAACTTTAAGAAATGGTCAACAAAGTTCTTCAGAATAAAGAGAAATCATACCAAATAGAAATCCAGATCTGCAGGAAGAAAGAAGGGTACCTGGAAAGTTAAAATTGAGGATAACTATAAATTACCTTTTAATCATCTTTTATGAGGGGGTGTATGTATGTGTGTTTGCATATATTAAAATTCTTTAAAATATTATTGACTGAAGCAAAAATGATAAAAATATATTCTGGGGGTTATACCATATGGAGAAGCAAAATATATGAATACAAAAATACAAAGGACAGGCACAAATGGAATTACACTACTGTGAGGTTTGTATATTGTTGTTGAAATACTATAATAATATTTGATGATTTGATATGATAAATTAAATATTTGTCCTATAAGCTCAAGAATAACACTGTCCAATAGAACTTTCTGTGATGATGAAATAGTCTATCAATCTATGCTGCCTAATCCTGTAACCACTAGCTACACTTGATTAGTAAGCATCTAAAGGTGGTTAGTTCAGCTACAGAACTGAGTTTTCAATGATATTTAATTTTAATTAATTTAAATTTTGATTTAAAGGACCACATGTGGCTAGTGGCTAGCTATTGGACAGTCCAGCTCTGGAGCAGTCACTAAAATAAAAAAGGAAAGAATTATAGTCCAAATGTTAATAGAGCAGATAAAAAGAAATAATAAAGGATACTTAATTATTCCAAAAGATAGGGGAGGAATAAGGAGAAAAAGGAACAAAGAATTGCTATAACCAAACCCAACAATTATAAAGATTTTAGACTTAAACACATCAATAATTTGATCATGTAAATAAATACTGCAATTAAAAGACACTTTTAGACTAAAGAAGAAAGCAAGACTCCAAGGGTGGAAAAAAGAAAAAAGCATAGAAACACAAATTTTAAATATAAATACCCAAAGAAATTGCAAAATAAATATCAGAAAAGTACATACCAAACATAAGAATGCTGGTACAGCTGTATTTAATAAGAAAAAGTACTCTTTAAAAACTCACCAGTAATAAAGTAGAGCATTTCCTCACGATAAATGTGTCAATTCATCAAGAAGACATAACAAAACTAAATTAGCATGTACCTAATGGCAAAGGTTCAAATATATGAATCAAAAAATGACAAATCCACAGCCATAATAAGAGATTTAAAACTCTCCACTCTCAGTAACTGATAGATAAGCAGACAAATAATTAGTAAGAAGAAAGGAGTTCATCGACCTAATTGACATTGATAGAATACTACATCCCAAAACTGCACAGTCACTTTTCTTTCAGTAAGAATTGAATAACTCACCCACACAGATGACATGCTGAGCCATACTGTCTCAACAAATTTCAAAAGATTGTTGTTATTCAAAGTTTGTGTTCTGAATACAATAGAATTAAAGTAGAAGTCAATAACTATAAGACATGTATAAAACTGTCAAGTATTTGGCAATGTAGCCATATATTTCTACGTAAAATATATGTCAAAAATTGACTACATGAGACTATGGAAAAACTTCCAAACCGAATATATGGAGGAAGAAGATAAAATATTATCATGAAAGATATCAGAAGAAAAAATAGTTAAACGTAAAGTAAACCCCCCAAAGGGTGTACTTATTTCTATTATATAGCTTTTTTTGAATTATCAGGGCAGTGAAATATTACAAGGAATTTAAAGAAAAATTAAAATAGAGCTAGGAAGTATAGACTAATTTTTCAAAGACCATTTTAGTTATGTGTTAGTGGATAGAATAGACATAGTATAATAGCTCAAGGAAAATATATGAGCTCAAGGAAAAACTATGTTTGAAATATGTAACATTTTTAGAATTTAAGATCCCTGAGTGATTTTGTATGCAGATATAGGGATAAAAACCATTTGGAGAATGATTGATTGGATATATACAAATCTTGAAATGGTAAAGACTGTTTAAATGAATGATTCCAGAACGTGAGGTTGTTTAGAATGAAGACCATGTGTAGAAGAGTTAGCTTACCTAGAGTTCAAATAATATTTGGCTTTATGATAGCAAAGGAGATAAAGACAGATAAGAATAAGCATACATTTGGAAGTAGAATAGAAGAAGTTGGAGAGGTTTGAACCTAGTTTCTTAAGAGATATGTGCTCGTCAGCTGAGATGTTTTGAGCAGTGGATGAAGGAGAGCAACTTAATGTAATAAGAGGGATTCAGATTTAACAGCACCACTGTGACATGGGAGCAGTAGCTGTTTAAAATCATACAATGGGGGTTATACAGACAGAGTGAATCCTCTGGCTGTAGGACAAAGCTAGATTATCCTATAGAAATTCTCCCAAAATTAAGGAAAAATGTACATAAAAGTATCATATAAACAATCATGTCAAAAATTTTGTTTTGGGGACTTCCCTGGTGGCGCAGTGGTTAAGAATCCGCCTGCCAATGCAGGGGACACAGGTTCAAGCCCTGGTCCAGGAAGATCCCACATGCTGCGGAGCAGCTAAGCCTGTGCACCACAGCTACTGAGCCCGTGTGCCACAACTACTGAAGCCTGCGCACCTAGAGCCTGTGCTCCGCAACAAGAGAAGCCACCGCAATGAGAAGCCCATGCACCGCAATGGAGTAGCCCCTGCTCGCTGCAACCAGAGAAAGCCTGTGGACAGCAACAAAGACCCAAAGCAGCCAAAAACAAATAAATAAATAAATTTAAAAAAAAGTTGTTTTGATCTTGTAAAGAAGTATCAATCTTCCTTAGAAAGATTATAAAATGGACAGCGTTCACCACATATTTATTTCCTATCCGTTCATCACTGTATTTTACAAAGGTAACCAGTTTCAGGTCCTTGAGGATAATTTAGCCTAAGATGGATTTTGTTTTAGTCCAAAGAACATTGGCATAAATGTGGGTCTTGGTGGTTTATTTATATATAAAAAATATACATACATACACACACACACACACATATATATGTTTTTAGTTTTCAATGCTTAGTTATTGTGATATTTAACATAAAATTCCAATTTTCAGCTTTTCTCAACAAATTCTGAAGGCCTGCAAACATGATCTCTAAAATACTCTTAATTTTCATAGGGGTGATTGTTTGGACAAGAGCAGGAACTACTGCTTTTAGATGGAGCTTGTGTTCTACTGTTTAACACAATTCTCACTGCTCACTATTCTGCCTAAGTGTCAGTTACTTCTCACAGCTCTTGAAGTATTGTTTGTATCATTATAGATTTAGGAAAGAGGAAAATATGTCTTGATTCATTGAGTTGTAAAGGACATGTGTAAGATAAGACTTAATTTTTATTAACAGGCAAAAAAGTAGATCTGTAAAAATGCTAATATACACACATATTGTATATATGTACATACATATATATGTGTATTCATGCATACATCATATATATACACACACACCACTTTGGTCAACAAGTCCCTTCATTCATTCATGTTACTTGCATGGTGCCATTGTTACAATTTTTACTTTAAATCTATGTTTAGATAAAACATATATAAGTTTATACAGAGATAAAAGTAAGTTTGCCAAAGACAACAATCAATAAGATGACTGCTATTTATCTTTTCTGTCTTCTGTGGACACTGGAATGTTGCCTGCAATAGTCAGGCTACATTCTTCCCACATATCAGATTAACGCAAATATAGAAGAATTTGAATTTAGAACATTAAGATGGCAATAATCTGATTAAGAAGCCTTAAACCAAAGACTTTTACAGTTTGCACCCAAATCTAAGTATTGCTAATTAACGCTCATTTCTCAGATGTAATATAATTGGAATTTGTGAGGGATGAAGCCCTAAGATCTTTACATACTTCCAGTGTAAAAAAAAAGTCCCTAAGCATAAAATATCCTCAAATAAATAGTAATAGTAGTACTAGTACTACTAGTACTACTACTACTAAATATCTAATATTCAGAAAATGTTTATGTGACTAGAGATGTTCAAAGGCTTTCTATAGAGTAAACCACTGAATATTCAAAAAATTCTTTGAAGCAATTACAATTGATCTGTATTTCAAGTAAAAGAAAATGGAGAATAAATAGGTTAAGAGGTGTACTCAAGTCAAACAGAAAGTAAGGAGTAAATTCCAGGTTTTGAACTGAGACACCCCATTGGGAGAGCCAAATACAGGTTCTCTCTTTGAGTCATGAGTCTTTGCCCAGACTTTCTATGAAACCAGCCTATTGGATGGAGGAGCCCTATCTACTAGTGTTTTGGGCAGATAAAATTTCCCAGATTTATTCATGCCTCACTGAATGTTTAACATCCCATTATATTCCAGGATCACCATCTTATTCACTCTGAAAAAGACCTAAAAAAATTTCCAAATTCTCCCCTTTTGGTGATATTGCCACAAATAGAAAATAATTCCAGATGTTTCTATAGCCCACACCCTTCTGCCCCCAAGTATGGCCCTCAAGGCAGAGGAAGGAACAAGGTCCCTGAGCTTGATCTTTTTAATTTGCCCTCCTCTTTTTCCCATGTTTACTTTTCCATATTCCTATATCCCATCTTCATATCCCCTCTTTTTCTTTGTTGAAGTGGTTTTCCTACTTTCCCCAAGAATATGATTACAGAGCATACCAGAGGAAAAAATGACCAACAAAAAATATTTTAAAATATCCATGTATATATAGGCTGGTCAAATCATTGGTCATCAAGGTAAAAGATAATCTCCCCATAAGAGTCTGGAAACATATATGCCTCAATTCAATTCCTCATCATGACATGTTAAACCAAGTATAGTTAAAATCACAAATGCTAAAAATGTGTAAGGTGGAGATATTCTGCACACTCTGTGACATGCTGCCTGCTTTTCACATTACTCTATGGATTACTCTATTTTGAGCCCTAGCTGTTCTTGCTAGCTGCCTTTTAAAAATCTGTTCTTGTAGTTCTCTGCTGTATTATGGTAATAGTGAAGGTTTTAAACTAGGGAACTAATAGAATGACTGGGGACAAAACTATGACATTTTCTACATGGAGCATGAAAATAGAAGTCCTGGTTTCCTGTGCAATCCAATTTAACACGCTTTCACCCAATACACATATGGACACCCCCATAGCACATACAAATGGACACACTCCCCTTTTGGCTAAAGACAATCAGTGTTAATATCAATTCCACCAGTCAAATGTGGGCTACCAAAGCATTTTTGTGTGTCTTATAGTTACTCACTGTACTGTTTCTATTAGATTTTGTTTTGAGTATCAATGCTGCATAAATAAACACCAAAAAATGTAGTTGTAAAAAACAACAACCATTTTCACGTGCTCAGAATTTTGTGGGTCAGAATTTAGGTGTCACAACAGAGGACTCATCTCTGCTCCACAGAGATTGAGCTTTGGTAGTTCAAACTGTTGGAGATGGCTTTGATGGATAAAATGGGGCCACGTGTCTAAGGTCTTAGTTGTGGCTGTTGGCTCATCCCAAATGTCTTATTCACTCACCTGTCTGACACCTGAGCTGTGGGCTGGAGTGGCTGGACCAGCTGAAGTTACCTGAGCAGCACATCTCTCATCTCCCCTCTTTCTTCTCTCTTCTCTCTCTCTCCACTCTGACAGTCTCAAGGTTGTTGAATTTTTTAGAGCGGATGGTTTCCCCTAGTGGTAGCATTCCAAGAAATCTGCATAGAAGCAACAAGACTTCTTGTGAAATAGCTTTGGAAATTCCAGAATATACCTTTCGACTCATTTAATTGATGACGTAAACAATTAATGCAAGCCCAGACTAAAGAGGAGTAGAATTAGACTCTACTTCTTAATGGGAGAAGCAGCAAGAATTTATGGTCACTTTTTTTTTTTTTTTAACCATACAGCAAGCAGTGTTAACTGTAGTCATCATGTCATAAGGTTGCACGTTACATCCCCATTACTCATTTATCTGGGGGTGCAGATATCTCTTCAACATAGTGTTTTCATTTCCTGTGGATGTATTCCCAGAAGTAGAATTGCTGATCATGTATGATAGTTATATTTTTAATATTTTGAGAAACCTCCATACTTTTTTCCATAGTGACTGTATTGATTTACATTCCTACCAACAGTGCAGAAGGGTTCCCTTTTCTCCACATCCTCTACAGCATTTACTGTGTCTTGTCTTTCTATGATAGCCATCCTAATGGATGTGAGGTGATATCTCATTGTCGTTTTGATTTGAATTTCCCTGATGATTAGTGATACTGGGCACCTTTTCATGTACCTATTGGTCTTTCATATATCTTCTTTGGAAAAAATGTCTCTTCAGGTGTTTTGCCCATTTTTTAAGTGGACATGTTTTTGTTTATTTTGTTTTGTTTTTGGTTTTGTTTTCTTTTCTGTTGAGTAGTATGAGTTCTTTATATTTTGGATATTAACCCCTTATAAGATAAAGGATATGCAAATATTTTTCCCATTCCATAGGTTGTCCTTTCAGATTGTTGGATGTGTCTTTTGCTGTGCAGAGCTTTTAGATTTTTTATGTAGTCCCGCTAGTTTATTTTTATTTTGTTGCTTGTGCTTCTGGTGTTACATCCAAAATGTGGTCATCATTAGTACATGACAGACTTGGTTGTGTGTAAGTAGCTCAGAACCCACACTGTTGAAGAAAAGTATAATAAATTGATTACACAGTTGTTGCAGTTTAATCCATGACAATTACACCGAAATACTTCCACAGGTTGACTGCTTGGCCTTTTTCTATTCCCAGCTTCTACTGTTGGTTTTGCATTATTATTGTAAACACATGACCCCACAATTAAGGATTTCCTACCCTCCTCCCACACTCTACAATGAAACAAGCTTTATCTCTTTTGAAACTGTCAGTCAAATCTAGTCCATTTTACTGTAACTTTATACCCAGAGTTCTGTAGACACCAGGTCTTTGGAACTATTTAGCAGAAGTAGGTTATTCCACTAAACATGCAAAAGTGTTCTTCTTATACCATATCCTTTTTATCTTAATAAAATGCCAGAGTCACAGAAGGTCTCAATAAGGATGACAAAATTTAGTGAGCTATAGGAAAATAAAAGAAAAAAAAAAAAAACAGCGTGAGAAAAATAGTGAAACAAATAATATAGTAATGTTGGATGTTATTGTCTGCTATTACATGTCAACTTAGCTAAAATAACATTAGCTCAAAAAGGACTATTATAATATCAACTAATTTAACACAATTTTTGCACATTTCTCAGTTGTTTTCATTTTAGAAATACATGAAAGCAAAATTTTTGTAGGAAGAATATTTTAACAGATTTCAAAAAGCAGGCTCTTTCAAAGATTGTCATGCAATTTCTTGCTTTTTAGAGTTATACAATTTCTTAGTTTAAATTACTCTGGGTGGATTATTAATATCCAATTGATGGAAGGAGAAGGAAATAGAGCAAAGGAAGTACAACATATTCCCAATTCAATTTAATAATATTTTTATTCACAGTTATTATCAAGATAATATTCCAGAGATTTGTTAAACTATTTTGGCAAAACATTTTAAGTAGCACAAGAACTGTATGCATGATACTGCAAAACAAATTATATGACTTTCCAATTGATAAAATATTAATAGAATTAGAGACTTTAAACTCTAGACCTATGGGGATAAAAGGAGAAAAATAAATATTATTATAATAGTATTCATTCTCAAAGTCTTTATTATCTCATTTTTATAGAGTTCAAAATGGATAAATATAACCTAAACTTTAAATTATGGGTGTTCTTCACTTTACCAATTAATAACAGTCAAAATTACAGAATTCGGAAGATGGCGGAAGAGTAAGATGCGGAGATCACCTTCCTTCCCACAGATACAGTAGAAATACATCTACACGTGGAACTGCTCCTACAGAACACCCACTGAACGCTGGCAGAAGACGTCAGACCTCCCAAAAGGCAAGAAACTCCCCCGGTACTTGGGTAGGGCAAAAGAAAAAAGAAATAACAGAGACAAAAGAATAGGGATGGCACCTGCACCAGTGGGAGGGAGCTGTGAAGGAGGAAAGATTTCCACGCACTAGGAGCCCCTTCGCGGGCAGAGACTGCGGGTGGCAGAGGGGGGAAGCTTCGGAGCCACGGAGGAGAGCGCAGCCACAGGGGTGCGGAGGGCAAAGCGGAGAGATTCCCGCACTTCCCGCACGGAGGCTCGGCACTGACCAGCACTCAGCAGCCCGAGAGGCTTGTCTGCTCAGCCGCCGGGGCGGGCGGGGCTGGGAACTGAGGCTCGGGCTTCGGTCGCAGGGAGAGGACTGGGGTTGGCGGCGTGAACACAGCCTGAAGGGGTTAGTGCACCACAGCTAGCCGGGAGGGAGTCCGGGAAAAAGTCTGCAGCTGCCGAAGAGGCAAGAGACTTTTTCTTCCCTGTTTCCTGGTGCGCGAGGAGAGGGGATTCAGAGCGCCGCCTAAACGAACTTCAGAGACGGGCGCGAGCCGTGGCTAACAGCGCGGATCCCATAGCAACAGGGGCACAGAGGGAAAAACGGAGAGACTCCCGCACGGAGGCTTGGCGCCGAGCAGCGCTCACCAACCCGAGAGGCTTGTCTGCTCCCCCGCCGGGGCGGGCGGGGCTGGGAGCGGAGGCTCGGGCTTCGGTTGGATCGCAGGGAGAGGACTGGGGTTGGCGGCGTGAACACAGCCTGAAGGGGTTGGCGCACCACAGCTGGCTGGGAGGGAGACCGGGGAAAAGTCTGCAGCTGCCGAAGAGGCAAGAGACTTTTTCTTGCCTCTTTGTTTCGCGGCGGGCAGGGAGAGGGGATTCAGAGCGCCGCCGAAACGAACTCCAGAGACTGGCGCGAGCCGCGGCGGTCAGCGCGGACCCCAGAGACGGGCGTGAGACGCTGGGGCTGCTGCTGCCGCCACCAAGAAGCCTGTGTGCGAGCACAGGTCACTCTCCGCGCCGCCCCTCCCGGGAGCCCGTGCAGCCCGCCACTGCCAGCGTCCCGTGATCCAGGGACAACATCCCCGGGAGAACGCACTGCGCGCCTCAGGCTGCTGCAACCGGCCTCTGACGCCGCAGGCTCACCCCGCCTCCTCGGTACCCCTCCCTCCCCGCGGCCTGGGTGAGCCAGAGTCCCCGAAGCAGCTGCTCCTTTAACCCCGTCCTGTCTGGGCGGGGAACAGATGCCCTCAGGCGACCTACACGCAGAGGCGGGTCCAAATCCAAAGCTGATCCCCAGGAGCTGTGCGAACAGAGAAGAGGAGGGGAAATCTCTCCCAGCAGCTTCAGAAGAAGCGGATTAAAACTCCACAAACAACTTGATGTGCCTGCATCTGTTGAATACCTGAATAGACAACGAATCATCCCAAATTCAGGAGGTGGACTTTGGGAGTAGGATATATTAATTTTTCCCCTTTTCCTTTTTTTTTTTTGTGAGTGTATATGCATATGCTTCTGGGGGGGATTTTGTCTGTATAGCTTTGCTTTATAATAGCTTTATTTTACTTCACTATATTATAGCTTCTTTCTTTCTTTCCTTTCTTTCTTTCTTTCTTTCTTTCTTCCTTCCTTCCTTCCTTCCTTCCTTCCTTCCTTCCTTCCTTCCTTCCTCCCTCCCTCCCTTTCCTTCCTTCCTTCCTTCCTTCCTTCCTTCCTTCCTTCCTTCCTTCCTTCCTTTCTTTCTTTCTTTCTATTTTTTTCTCCCTTTTACTCTGAGCCGTGTGGACGAAAGGCTCTTGGTGCTTCAGCCAGGCATCAGGGCCGTACCTCGGAGGTGGGAGAGCCAACTTCAGGACACTGGTCCACAAGAGACCTCCCAGCTCCACGTAATACCAAATGGCAAAAATCTCTCAGAGATCTCCATCTCAACATCAAGACCCAGCATCACTCAATGACCAGCAAGCTACAGTGCTGAACACCCTATGCCAAACAACTAGCAAGACAGGAACACAGCCCCATCCATTAGCAGAGAGGCTGCCTAAAATCATAATAAGGCCACAGACACCCCAAAATACACCACCAGACGTGGATGTGCCCACCAGAAAGACAAGATCCAGCCTCATCCACCAGAGCTCAGGCACTAGTTCCCCCCACCAGGAAGCCTACACAACCCACTGAACCAACCTTAGCCACTGGGGACAGATACCAAAAACAACGGGAACTACAAACCTGCAACCTGTGATAAGGAGACCCCAAACACAGTAAGATAGGCAAAATGAGACGACAGAAAAACACACAGCAGATGAAGGAGCAGGGTCAAAAGACACTAGACTTAACAAATGAAGAGGAAATAGGTAGTCTACCTGAAAAAGAATTCAGAATAATGATAGTAAGGATGATCCAAAATCTTGGAAATAGAATAGACAAAATGCAAGAAACATTTAACAAGGACGTAGAAGAACTAAAGAGGAATCAAGCAATGATGAAAAACACAATAAATGAAATTAAAAATACTCTAGATGGGATCAATAGCAGAATAACTGAGGCAGAAGAAAGGATAAGTGACCTGGAAGATAAAATGGTGGAAATAACTACTGCAGAGCAGGATAAAGAAAAAAGAATGAAAAGAACTGAGGACAGTCTCAGAGACCTCTGGGACAACATTAAACGCACCAACATTCGAATTATAGGGGTCCCAGAAGAAGAAGAGAAAAAGAAAGGGACTGAGAAAATATTTGAAGAGATTATAGTTGAAAACTTCCCTAATATGGGAAAGGAAATAGTTAATCAAGTCCTGGAAGCACAGAGAGTCCCATACAGGATAAACCCAAGGAGAAACACGCCAAGACACATATTAATCAAACTGTCAAAAATTAAATATAAGGAAAACATATTAAAGGCAGCAAGGGAAAAAAACCAAATAACACACAAGGGAATCCCCATAAGGTTAACATCTGATCTTTCAGCAGAAACTCTGCAAGCCAGAAGGGAGTGGCAGGATATACTTAAAGTGATGAAGGAGAAGAACCTACAACCAAGATTACTCTACCCAGCAAGGATCTCATTCAAATGTGATGGAGAAATTAAAACCTTCACAGACAAGCAAAAGCTGAGAGAGTTCAGCACTACCAAACCAGCTTTACAACAAATGCTAAAGGAACTTCTCTAGGCAAGAAACACAAGAGAAGGAAAACACCTACAATAACAAACCCAAAACATTTAAGAAAATGGGAATAGGAACATACATATCGATAATTACCTTGAATGTAAATGGATTAAATGCTCCCACCAAAAGACACAGACTGGCTGAATGGATACAAAAACAAGACCCATATATATGCTGTCTACAAGAGACCCACTTCAGACCTAGAGACACATACAGACTGAAAGTGAGGGGATGGAAAAAGATATTCCATGCAAATGGAAATCAAAAGAAAGCTGGAGTAGCAATTCTCATATCAGACAAAATAGACTTTAAAATAAAGACTATTACAAGAGACAAAGAAGGACACTATATAATGATCAAAGGATCGATCCAAGAGGAAGGTATAACAATTGTAAATATTTATGCACCCAACATAGGAGCACCTCAATACATAAGGCAAGTACTAACAGCCATAAAAGGGGAAATCGACAGCAACACAATCATAGTAGGGGACTTTAACACCCCACTTTCACCAATGGACAGATCATCCAAAATGAAAATAAATAAGGAAACACAAGCTTTAAATGATACATTAAACAAGATGGACTTAATTGATATTTATAGGACATTCCACCCAAAAACAACAGAATACACATTTTTCTCAAGTGCTCATGGAACATTCTCCAAGATAGATCATATCTTGGGTCACAAATCAAGCCTTGGTAAATTTAAGAAAATTGAAATCGTATCAAGTATCTTTTCCGACCACAACGCTATGAGACTAGATATCAATTACAGGAAAAGATCTGTAAAAAATACAAACACATGGAGGCTACACAATACATTACTTAATAATGAAGTGATTACTGAAGAAATCAAAGGGGAAATCAAAAAATACCTAGAAATAAATGACAATGGAGATACGACGACCCAAAACCTATGGGACGCAGCAAAAGCAGTGCTAAGAGGGAAGTTTATAGCAATACAAGCCTACCTCAAGAAACAGGAAACATCTCGAATAAACAACCTAACCTTGCACCTAAAGCAATTAGAGAAAGAAGAACAAAAAAACCCCAAAGCCAGCAGAAGGAAAGAAATTATAAAGATCAGGTCAGAAATAAATGAAAAAGAAATGAAGGAAACAATAGCAAAAATCAATGAAACTAAAAGCTGGTTCTTTGAGAAGATAAACAAAATTGATAAACCATTAGCCAGACTCATCAAGAGAAAAAGGGAGAAGACTCAGATCAATAGAATTAGAAATGAAAAAGGAGAAATAACCACTGACACTGCAGAAATACAAAAGATCATGAGAGATTACTACAAGCAACTCTATGCCAATAAAATGGACAACCTGGAAGAAATGGACAGATTCTTAGAAATGCACAAACTGCCGAGACTGAACCAGGAAGAAATAGAAAATATGAACAGACCAATCACAAGCACTGAAATTGAAACTGTGATTAAAAACCTTCCAACAAACAAAAGCCCAGGACCAGATGGCTTCACAGGTGAATTCTATCAAACATTTAGAGAAGACCTAACACCTATCCTTCTCAAACTCTTCCAAAATATTGCAGAGGGAGGAACACTCCCAAACTCATTCTACGAGGCCACCATCACCCTGATACCAAAACCAGACAAAGATGTCACAGAGAAAGAAAACTACAGGCCAATATCACTGATGAACATAGATGCAAAAATCCTCAACAAAATACTCGCAAACAGAATCCAACAGCACATTAAAAGGATCATACACCATGATCAAGTGGGGTTTATCCCAGGAATGCAAGGATTCTTCAATATACGCAAATCAATCAATGTGATACACCATATTAACAAATTGAAGGAGAAAAACCATATGATCATCTCAATAGATGCAGAGAAAGCTTTCGACAAAATTCAACACCCATTCATGATAAAAGCCCTGCAGAAAGTAGGCATAGAGGGAACTTTCCTCAACATAATAAAGGCCATATATGACAAACCCACAGCCAACATTGTCCTCAATGGTGAAAAACTGAAACCATTTCCACTAAGATCAGGAACAAGACAAGGTTGCCCACTCTCACCACTATTATTCAACATAGTTTTGGAAGTGTTAGCCACAGCAATCAGAGAAGACAAAGAAATAAAAGTAATCCAAATCGGAAAAGAAGAAGTAAAGCTGTCACTATTTGCAGATGACATGATACTATACATAGAGAATCCTAAAGATGCTACCAGAAAACTCCTAGAGCTAATCAATGAATTTGGTAAAGTAGCAGGATACAAAATTAATGCACAGAAATCTCTTGCATTTCTATACACTAATGACGAAAAATCTGAAAGTGAAATTAAGAAAACACTCCCGTTTACCATTGCAACAAAAAGAATAAAATATCTAGGAATAAACCTACCTAAGGAGACAAAAGACCTGTATGCAGAAAATTATAAGACACTGATGAAAGAAATTAAAGATGATACAAATAGATGGAGAGATATACCATGTTCCTGGATTGGAAGAATCAACATTGTGAAAATGACTCTACTACCGAAAGCAATCTACAGATTCAATGCAATCCCTATCAAACTACCACTGGCATTTTTCACAGAACTAGAACAAAAAATTTCACAATTTGTATGGAAACACAAAAGACCCCGAATAGCCAAAGCAATCTTGAGAACGAAAAATGGAGCTGGGGGAATCAGGCTCCCTGACTTCAGACTATACTACAAAGCTTCAGTAATCAAGACAGTTTGGTACTGGCACAAAAACAGAAATATAGATCAATGGAACAGGATAGAAAGCCCAGAGATAAACCCACACACATATGGTCACCTTATCTTTGATAAAGGAGGCAAGCATATACAGTGGAGAAAAGACAGCCTCTTCAATAAGTGGTGCTGGGAAAATTGGACAGCTACATGTAAAAGTATGAAATTAGAACACTCCCTGACACCATGCACAAAAATAAACTCCAAATGGATTAAAGACCTAAGTGTAAGGCCAGACACTATCAAACTCTTAGAGGAAAACATAGGCAGAACACTCTATAACATACATCACAGCAAGATTCTTTTTGACCCAGCTCCCAGAGAAATGGAAATAAGAACACAAATAAACAAATGGGACCTAATGAAACTTAAAAGCTTTTGCACAGCAAAGGAAACCATAAACAAGACCAAAAGACAACCATCAGAATGGGAGAAAATATTTGCAAATGAAGCAACTGACAAAGGATTAATCTCCAAGATTTACAAGCAGCTCATGCAGCTCAATAACAAAAAAACGAACAACCCAATCCAAAAATGGGCAGAAGACCTAAATAGACATTTCTCCAAAGAAGATATACAGATGGCCTACAGACACATGAAAGAATGCTCAACATCATTAATCATTAGAGAAATGCAAATCAAAACTACAATGAGATATCATCTCACACCGGTCAGAATGGCCATCATCAAAAAATCTAGAAACAATAAATGCTGGAGAGGGTGTGGAGGAAAGGGAACACTCTTGCACTGTTGGTGGGAATGTAAATTGATACAGCCACTATGGAGAACAGTATGGAGGTTCCTTAAAAAACTACAAATAGAACTACCATACGACCCAGCAATCCCACTACTGGGCATATACCCGGAGAAAACCATAGGTCAAAAAGTGTCATGTACCACAATGTTCATTGCAGCTCTATTTACAATAGCCAGGACCTGGAAGCAACCTAAATGTCCATCGACAGATGAATGGATAAAGAAGATGTGGCACATATATACAATGGAATATTACTCAGCCATAAAAAGAAATGAAATGGAGGTATTTGTAATGAGGTGGTTGGAGTTAGAGTCTGTCATACAGAGTGAAGTAAGTCAGAAAGAGAAAAACAAATACAGTATGCTAACACATATATACGGAATCTAAGGAAAAAAAAAAAAAAAAGGCCATGAAGAACCTAGTGGCAAGACGGGAATAAAGACACAGACCTACTAGAGAATGGACTTGAGGATATGGGGAGGGGGTGGGGTGAGATGTGACAGGGTAAGAGAGTGTCATGGACATATATACACTACCAAATGTAAAATAGATAGCTAGTGGGAAGCAGCCGCATAGCACAGGGAGATCAGCTTGGTGCTTTGTGACCACCTAGAGGGGTGGGATGGGGAGGGTGGGAGGGAGGGAGATGCAAGAGGGAAGAGAAATGGGAACATATTGTATATGTATAACTGATTCACTTTGTTATAAAGCAGAAGCTAACACACTATTGTAAGGCAATTATACTTCAATAAAGATGTTTAAAAAAAATGTAAATCATGTCTTCTAATAATTTATTTCTTCTAATAATAAAATGAATTGTATTTTGAAAAAAAAAAATTACAGAATTCAATTATTAGCTGTTATGTTAAGTGTTCTAGTAGTTTTTCTTAAGTGATTCAGTATTGTTGTGCCATTGGCCCATTTATTTTAACCAGAAAATGACATGCTCACCATGTGAGAGTGAAAAATTAGAGAATAGATGGAAAACAATAAGAATTGTTTAAATTGTCCTTCTCACTAGTAGAGCAAAATGCATTTGATTCATAGACATGAAAAAGAATAGACACAGAGATGCAGGAACACATACACACACATATGTATTTAACCCACAGTTAAATAACTTGACAAAATAGTTATATGTCTCACAATTGAGAGTCGATTAGAAAAATTCTATAATAATGTGTACATCAGTTAAGAGATTCTTGTTTGGTTTTTCTACTATGAAATAAAAATCAGAAATATTTTTCAGCATAATACAACTCTTCCATTTCTTTAACAGTTTTCAGCTATTGGAAACAGATGGTGTTTTGGCGGTAAACATAATTAATTCCGTTTTATAGAATTCACTTAATTAGAATTGGGCTCCATGTCTCACATGCATTGGATTGTTTTACATATTGTTTTTAATTCTGCCAGCTGTCATAAATGCATACTTATTTTTTTAATTCTTAAAAATATCATTTCTAAAGAGGAGATAATCTATTCATTTTCCTGAATAAGTTGGAAATGAAATACATTATTGCAAAATTGAATTTTATAGAATTCTATAAGCAGACAAATTATTGTTTCAAAATGCATGGAGAATTCAGAGTATATACAAGTTCTAGAACATATTACCACTTTACATTCCTTCAATTATGTTAATGTTTTTATTTTTCATTTGTAAAGTATTAATTGAAATATTTTATACTTCTAAGATTTAAAAAATACTAATCGTGACAAAACACATGCTTAATAGACCATGAAGTCTTTCTCAATTTATTCACTTTTTATTTTTAAAAATGTTGCCAAAGTAGATTGAATACAAGAACCAAATAAACTGATGAAAAGTGAAAACACTGCCCGTTTCCAATATATTGGTTCTACATAAAGCTTCTCAATGAAATGATTAATATTTCAAACTTTGTGTGTGTGTGCACTTGTGTGTGTGTGCGTCTAACTCCTGCTGATCACCTTCAGTATTCAAATATTATCTTGCTGGATTAAAAATAATAACATAAGATGTATTAACTCAAATTGTTTATATTTTATAAACTGTACTTTTACCATTTGATATTTTGTCCATATTCCAAAGAACAAAACTTTGTCATGGCTATAAGGTCTACTTTACCTGTCATGGATCATCAACAGAGGGTTATTGAATACTTTGAGCATACTATTCTTTTACTCTGGAAAGTACAATTAATCGTTTTTCTTTAGTAATTCCCTATAGTAGTGGTTTCTAATAAGTACAAAAGCTATGGTTAAAAGTTATGTATTTTGTATCCTAACTAGAATTAGAAAGACTAAAGAATATTTTAAATTTGTTTAAAATAGCTTAAGCTTAATATTTTCTTTCTTTTTTTGCTTTCTGTATGCTTTAAAAAATTTTATTGAAGTATAGTTGATTTACAATGTTATGTTACTTTCAGATGTACAACAAAGTGATTGAGTTATACAGACATATATAACTATTTTTTCAAATTCTTTTCCCTTATAGGTTACTAAAAAATATTGAGTATAGTTCTCTGTGCTATACAGTAGGTACTTGTTGGTTATCTATTTTATATATAGTAGTGTGTATATGTTAATCCCAAACTCCTAATTTTTCTCTCTCCCCACCCCTGCTATCACCTTTGGTAAGCATAACTTTGTTTTCTATGTCTGTGGGTCTATTTCTGTTTTGTATGTAAGTTCATTTGTATCATTCTTTTAGATTCCACATATAAGCAATATCATATGATATTTGTTTTTCTCTATCTGGCTTACTTCACTTTGTATGATAATCTCTAGGTCCATCCATGTTGCTGCAAGTGGTATTATTTCATTGTTTTTTATGGCTGAGTAATATTCCATTGTACAAATATACCAGATCTTATTTATCCATTCATCTGTTGATGGACATTTAGGTTGCGTCCACATCTTGACTATTGTAAATAGTGCTGCAATGAACATTGGGGTGCATTTGTCTTTTCCAATTATGGTTTTCTCCAGATATATGCCCAGGAATAGGGTTGCAGGATCATAAGGTAGCTCTATTTTTTAGTTTTCTATGGAACCTCCATACTGTTCTCCATAGTGGCTGTACCAATTTACATTCCCACCAACATTGTGGGAGGGTTCTTTTTTCTCCACACCCTCTCTAGCATTTATTATTGTAGACATTTTGATGATGGTTATTCTGACCAGCGTGAGGTGACACCTCGTTGTAGTTTTGATTTGCATATTTCTAATAATTAGCAATGCTGAGCATCTTTTCATGTGCATTTTGGCCATCTGTATGTCTTCTTTGGAAAAATGTTTATTTAGATCTTCTGCTCATTTTTTGATTGGGTTGTTTGTTTTTTTGATATTGAGCTGTATGAGTTGTTTGTATATTTTGGAGATTAATCGCTTGTCGGTTACATCATTTGCAAATATTTTCTTCCATTCTGTAGGTTGTCTTTTTGTTTTGTTTATGGTTTCTTTGCTGTGCAAAAGCTTTTACATTTAGTTAAGTCCTGTTTGTTTGTTTTTGTTTTCATTTTCATTACTCTAGGAGATGGATCCAAAAGGATCTTGCTGGGATTTATGTCTAAGAGTGTCCTGCCTATGATTTCTTCTAGGAGTTTTATAGTATCTGGTCTTACATTTAGGTCTGTAATCCATTTTGAGTTTATTTTTGTGCCTGATGTTCTAGAATGTTCTGATTTCATTCTTTTACATGTAGCTGTCCAGTTTTCCCAGCACCACTTATTGAAGAGACTGTCTTTTCTCACTGTATATTCTTTCCCCCTTTGCCATAGATTAATTGACCATAGGTACATGGGTTTATTTCTGGGCTTTCTATCCTGTTCTATTGATCTATATTTTTGTTTTGTACCAGTGCCATACTCTTTTGATTACTGTAGCTTTGTAGTATAGTCTGAAGTCAGGGAGCCTGATTCCTCCAGTTCTGTTTTTCTTTCTCTAGATCACTTTGGCTATTCAGGGTCTTTTGTGTTTCCATACAAATTAAAACATTTTTTCTTCTAGTTCTGTGAAAAATGACACAGGTAATTTGATAGGGGGATTGCATTGAATCTGTGATTGCCTTGGGTAATATGGTCATTTTTACAATATTGATTCTTCCATTCCAAGAACACAGTATATCTTTCCATCTGTTTGTGTCATCTTCAATTTCTTTCATCAACATCTTATAGTTTTCGGAGTACAGGTCTTTTGCCCCCTTAGGTAGGTTTATTCCTAGGTATTTTATTCTTAAGCTTAATATTTTCTTAGAAACAGTTCTTCACAAGTTGTGGGGATTAGATTTAGGTTATATTTCCACTTAACTTATGTACTGTCAAAAAAATCCAAATTAAAGATCATCATTATTAAAAATAATGGCCAAATATTACAAATAATAATTTAAGCCCCAAAGGTAATATTCAAATTGTTCTGACAAATTCCCTTGATAATAATACATTATAATCAATAGACATATTTTACATCCCTTTAGCACATGATTTAATGAAACATCAAAAAAGCATCAGTAAAAGTTACATTATTTGTATTGGTGATTATTTACTTGACTCTGGTATATCAATATTTCAGGCATAAGATAAACTTTAATTTTTTCACCTTCATTTAAAGTAAAGCATTTTTATCATCATAAAAGTTATGGCAGCTCATATTTCCACTGAATATTAGTAAAGCTATCAAGAGAATATCTGTAAGGTAACAGCTATGAACTTCTAAAACAATCACATCATGAAGTATTTTTAGATGTATAAGAAAGAATGTTTTTACATTATTTCAATATTCAGCTTCAGCTCCCCTCTTGCTCCATCATTGATTATTTAAATAAACATTTTTCTTCTCAGATTCATTTATCTATTCCAAAATCACAAAACAGTCAAACTATATGACCATAAGTAATTTTGAGAAGCCCCACTACATTCCTATTGATCTAAAAGGCTGAAAGCATGTACCAGACTACACACATGCCAGAAAGACATAGAGAAAGAGAAAGCACAAGTCACTGACTTCTGGCTGCAAAAATAAGGCTGTCTTGTAAACTGTCTGCAGTTCAAATGTGCACCTTCTTACACAGATCCTCTTGTTAAAGGGTGGAAATCATACAGTCAAAGCATTTAAAGAAATGTGATCAGTCACTGACTACTGGAAATCATACAGTCAAAGCATTTAAAGAAATGTGATCAGTCACTGACTACCTACTAAATTATACTAGCAGACGTTAACCTCAGGAAGCAGGCTGAAAATAAAAACCAGTCCAAAAAAAAAAGAAAGAAAAGAAAAGAAAAAAAGCAGAGAACCCAATAACCACATGCTACAGGGAATAAAGTATCTACAAATTATTCCAGGAAAGTTGCTAAATGATACTCAGCAACAGGGACAAAAATAACCTTTGGGGTAGAAGAACCTGATACCAGAATTGTTACAATATATTATGTAAAATCTACAATGCAATTTTTAACAATAAATTACATAGCATGTAAAGAAGTAGAAAAGTTTGCACAGAAAAAATGAAAGGAGATAGAAAGTTTCCCTGAGGAGGTCCAGATTTTGGACCTAGTAAGCAAAGAATTTATATTGTTAGCATTATAACAGATGACATGATACTATATATAAAAAATCCAAAAGATGCCACTAAAAAACAACTAGAACTCATCAATGAATTTCATAAAGTTGCAGTTACAAAATTAATATACAGACATTGGTTCCATTTCTACACACTAACAATGAACTATCAGAAAGAGAAATTAAGAAAACAATCCCATTTACAATCACATCAAAAGAATAAAATAACTAGGAATAAATCTAAGGAGATAAAACACAAACAGATGAAAAGATATACCATGCTCATGAAAGAATCAATATTGTCAAAATGACCATACTACCCAAGGCATTCTACATATTCAATGCAGTTCCTATCAAAATACCAATGATATTTTTCACAGAACTAGAACAAATAATTCTAAAATTTGTATGAAAACAATAAAAACCTCAAAAATCCAAAATAATCTTGAGAAAGAATAAAGCTGCAGATATTGTGCTTACCTGACTTCAAACTATACTACAAAGCTACGGTAATCAAAACAATTTTGTTCTGGCACAAAAACAGACACATAAATCCATGAAACAGAATAGAGAGCCCAGGAATGCACACACATTTATAAGGGCAATTAATCAATAACAAAGGAGGCAAGAATATACAATGAGGAAAAGACAGTCTTTTCAATAAATGGTGTTGAGTAAACTGGACAGCTACATACAAAAGAATCAAACTGGACTACTTTTTCACACCATGTACAAAAATAAAATCGCAATGGATGAAAGACTTAAATGTAAAACCTGAAACCATAAATTTCATAGAAGAAAACATGGGCAGTAAGCTGTTTGACATCTGTCTTAGCAATATTTCTTGGATATGTCTCCTCAGGCAAGGGAAACAAAAGCAAATATAAACAAATGAGACTTCATCAAACTAAAAAAAAAATTGCACAGCAAAGAAAACTATCAAGAAATCAAAAAGGCCACCTCTGAATGGGAGAAGATATTTGCAAATGATATATCTGATAAGGGGTTAATATCCAAAATGTACCAAGAACTCATACAGCTCAACATCAGAAAAATAAACAGTCAGATTAAAAAATGAACAGAGGCATTTTTTTCAAAGAAGACATACAGGTAGCCAAGGGAAACATGAAAGGATGCTCACCATCACTAATCATCAGGGAAATGCAAATCAAATCCACTTCACACCTGTCAGAATGGCTATTATCAAAAAGACAACAAATAACAAGCATTGGCCAGGATGTGGAGAAAAGTGAATCCTTGTGCACTGTTGGGGGGAATGTAGATTGGTGCAGCTAATGTGGAAAACAGTATGGAACTTCCTCAAATTAAAAATAGAACTACAGTATGATCCAGAAATTCCACTCCTTGGTATTTATCTGAAGAAAATGAAAACACTAATTTGAAAAGATATATATACACCCCTATGTTCATCGCAGCATTATTTACAATAGCCAAGATATGCAAGCGAAGTGCCCATCGATAAATGAATGGATAATGATGTGGTATATATAAACAATGGAATATTAATCAGCCATAAAAAAGAATGAAATCTGGACATTTGCAGCATGGAGGGACCTAAAGGGTGAAATAGACAGAGAACAACAAAGACTGCATGATTTTACTTACGTGTGGAATCTAGACACAAAATAAACACAACAAAATAGAAACAGAGTCATAGATACAGAGAACAAACAGGCGGTTGCCAGAAGGGAAGGGTTGGGGGATAAGAGAAATAGGTGAGGGAGATTAAGAGGTACAAACCTCCTGTTACAAAATAAATGAGTCATGGGTATGAATGCATAGCACAGGGAGTATAGTCAATAATTATGTAATATCTTTGTATGGTGACAGATGGTTTCTAGACTTATCTTGGTGATCATTTTAAAATGTATAGAAATATCAAATGACTATGTAGTGTACCAGGAGCTAACATAGTGTTGTAGGTCAATTACACTTCAAAACAAAAAAAAAAACAAATGAACTCACCGAGAAAGAGATCAGATTTGTGGTTACCAGGAGTTGGGGGTGGGAGAAGGGGAAACTGGATAAAGGCAGTCAAAAGGAACAAACTTCTAGTTATAAGATAAATAAGTATTAGGGATATAATGTACAGTATGATTAATATAATTAACACTACTGTGTGTTATATATGAAAATTGATAAGAAAGTAAATCCTAAGAGTTCTCATCACAAGGAATAATATTTTTCTTTCTATTTATTTTGTAACTAGATGAGGTGATGTTTAACTAAACCTATTGTGATAATCATTTCATGATATATGTAAGTCAAATATTTATGCTCTACACCTTAAACTTATACAGGCCTGCATGTTGATTATATCTCAATAAATCTGGGAGAAATAAAAGTTAACATTATAAATATCTTCAAAGAAGGAAACTGTGTATGAAGAATTAAAGAAAAATATGATGGTGTTTTATGACATTGGTGTCTCACCAAATAGAGAATGCCAGTAAATAGAAATTATGAAAAAGAGCCAAGTAAAATTTGGGAGTTGAAAAGTACAATAATTGAAATTTTTAGAAAAGATCACTAATAACTAAAGGGATCAATAAGAGCTAGAATCAGCAAACATGAATACAGGTCATCAGAGATTATCCAGGCTGAGGAGTAGAAAGAAAGAAAATGAAGAAAAATGAGCAGAGCCTCACAGAATTGTAGAACACTATCAAGTGTACCAACATGTGCATAATAGAAGGCCCAAAATGAGAAGAGAAAGGAGCACAAAAATACTTAAAAAATTGTGGTGGGAAACTTTCTAAATTTGATGGAAAATATTAAATCTACATATTCAAGAAGCTCAATGAGGTACAAGCAGGATAAACACAAATAGGTCCACCAGACAACATCATATTGAAAAATGTTTAAAGACCAAGACAGAAAGAAGACTTTGAAAGCAGCAAGAGTAAAATGGCTCATCATATACACAGGAACCCCAGTTAGCTGACTTCTCATCAGAAATTACAGAGGTCAAAAGGCAGTGAGACGACATTTTTAAAGTGTTGAAAGAAAAATGTATGCCATCTCAAAATTCAGTATCTTACTCAATGCTCCTTCAAAATTGATGGAGAAATTTTTTAGTTAAACAAAAACAGAGAGAATTCATTGCTAGCAGACCTACCCCATAAGGAATACTAAAGGAAGGTCAAAATGAAAGGAAACCAGACAGTAACTCAAGGCCATGCAAAGAAATATAGAGCACCAGTAAAGCTGACAACATAGTTATTAAAAAAGGTAGTATAACCATATTTTTGTGTCTAATTCTTTTCTTCTATCAATTTTAAAAACAACTGCATAAATAATTATTATAAATCTCTGTTGATGGGCTTAAAATGTTTAAGGATGTATTTTGTTTGAGGGTAGTAGTACAATAGAGGGAAAACAAGGCACAAAACCACAGCAGAATACACATTCTTCTCAAGTGCACATGGAACATTACATGGATAGACCATAAATTAGACTATTATTATATAATAAGCTATTATCATATTATATTACTATAAACTTATTATTTTATAATATAAAATAAATTTTAAAAGATTGAAATCATACAAAGTATGTTCTCTGATTACACTGCAATTATATTAGAAAATAATGTAAGGAAATTTAGAAAATTCAAATTCAGAAATATGTAAAAATTTAAAAAATAAACTTCTAAATAACCAATGTGTCAAACAAAAAAATCACAAGAAATATTGGAAAATATCCTGAGATGAATAAAAATGCATACACAGCATACAAAAACAAATAGAATTCAGCTAAAGCCATGCTTAGAGAGAAATTTATAGCAGTAAAAGCCAATATTAAAAAAGAGGAAATATCTCAAATCAATAACCAAAATTTCCATCTTAAGAAATTAGAAAAAGATGTGCCAACACTTCTAGGATATTGGTTCTATCTAAAATGTTCATAAAACTTTTGTTCCAAACCAGAAGGTCCTTGATATTTGGTTCTATCCAAAGTGTTCTTAAGATATTTGGTTAAAGCCAAAAGTTTCTAAATATTTGCAGGACCATTTGATCCTGTCCAAAATATCCATAAGACATTTGGTCCACGTTAAAAGGTCCTTGATATTTGGTCATATTT
This sequence comes from Balaenoptera musculus, assembly GCF_009873245.2. Lineage (NCBI taxonomy): Eukaryota > Metazoa > Chordata > Mammalia > Artiodactyla > Balaenopteridae > Balaenoptera > Balaenoptera musculus. The sequence goes on from NC_045788.1 coordinate 121,352,609, forward strand.
GTTCTTGTCCAAAATCATTTGGCATGAACCAAATATGCTCACGGATGTTTTGGATAGAGGGGCCAAATTTCAAAGACATTTTGGTATGGGACAAATGTCTTTTGGACATTTTGGATAGGACCAAACATCTGCTAGCCATAAAGATACTCAAAAAGAAATAGAAAATCTGAAAAGACTTTTAAAAAGTAATTAAATTAATAATAATTTTAAAAAAACTTCCCACAAAGAAAAGCCCAGAAACAGGTGGATTCACTGGTTATTTCTAGTACACATTTCAACAGAATTAATAGCAAACATTCTCAAACTTTTCCAAATAAACTGAAAAGGAAGGAAAACTTCCCAACTCTATGAGACCAGTATTACTTTGATACCCAAAACAAAATACATTGAAAAAGAGAAGAAAACTATAGACTGATATTCCTTATTGTTATATAAATAAGCCAAAGACGGTTTCTGTGTTTCTGTATTTTGGCCCTGTGTTGCTTACTTCTTCATAGCAAGCTAGGGCTATTAGTTCAAAAGCCTGTTGGCAACAAACTCTATTTTTTACATACCCAATTGTTTTAAATATAGCTCAAATAAGCAGGTTTTTAGCCATTTAGAGCCTGCCTACTTTGCATACTCCACAATCTGCACCTCAAATCTTCTATCCATAGATAAGTAAAGCCCTGGGGATATGAAAGACCACAAGCCACTGCTGCCCTTAAGAGTTCTTTGACCCAGGGACACACATCATGCTCCTAAGCAACATCCCCGAGACACATAAGGACCCTCTCCAACTCTCCTTTTTCCCAGGAGGTCCCCTTCCCTCTTCTCCTTCTGGCTGGTGGCCCTTTACTGTCATCTCTAAAAGGTCTCATGCTGTCAGGGGCTTATTCTCATATGCAAACCTGTGCAAATGCCACTAAAGTAAAACCCCTATGCTACTGCCACTGGAATGGTCTTTTTCTTTGATTAACCCTGAAATTCCCAAACTTACTATAGTTAAATATATAGATTTAACAATGCTCAACAAAATATTAGCAGACCAGCAACGTGTAAGAGGTAATATACACCAACACGTGGGATTTATTCCCAGAATGCAAAGGGGATTCAATATTAAAAAAACCCACAATTTATTTTATACACCACATCAGTAGAATAAAGGACAGAAATCACATTAGCATTTCAATAGAAGTAGAAATAGCATTTGGCAAAACTTAACACATTTTTATAATAAAAACCCTCAAGACACTAGGAATAGAATGGAACTTCCTTAATCTGGCAAAGGCCATATATAAAAATCCGACACCTAACATCATAATCAATGGTGAAAGACTGAAAACTTTCCCCCTAAAATCAGGGACACTATCAGAATGACCACTCTTGCCACTCTATGCAACATTGTACTTGTGGTTCTTGCCGTGGAAGTTAGATAAGAAAAATAAATAAAATTCACCAATGTGTGAATGGAATATGTAAAACTATATTTGCAGATGGCTTGATTTTGTATCTGGAAAAATTCTAAGGAATCCACAAAACAATTAGCATTCATAAACAAGTTTGCCAGGTATACCATAGAATAAATATCAATATACAAAATCACTTGGACTTCATTCAAATTTAAAGCCATTATGTTTCAAAAGATACAATCAAGAAAGTGAAAAGACACCCCAAATAATAGGAGAGCATTTTTGCAAATGGTATCCTGATAATGTTCTATTGATACTATCCAGATTACATTAAAAAAACTCCTACAAGTTAACAATAGAAATGACAAATAACAGAAGTTTAAACAGGTCAAAAAATGTGAATGGACATTTCTCCAAAGAGTATATAATAATGACCAACAAATACATGAAACATTTTCAACATCATTTATCCTTAGAAATATTCAAATCAAAATTCCAGTAAGATACCACTTCCCACACACTAGGATCCCTATACTCAGAAAAAACAAAAACCAAAAAACAGTAATAAGTATTAAGCATATGGAGAAATTTGAACCCAAACATTGCTAGTAGAGATATAAAATGGTGCAGTCACCTTAGAAGGCAGTTCCTCAAAAAATTAAACATAGAATCACCATATGATCCTGCAATTTTACTCCTAGGTAAATATTTAAGACAATTGAAAATATATGTTCACTCAAAAACTTGTACGCAAATGCTCCTAGCAGCACTATTTGTAACAGCTCCAAAGTGAAAACAATCCAAATGTGTGTTAACAGATGAAAGGCTAAACAAAATGTTGTATATCTATACATTAGAATATTTTCTGGCAATAAAAAATAATGAAGCATAAAAAACATATCACGACACTGGTGAACCTTGGAAATATTATTCTGAGTCAAAGAAGCATACCTAAAAAACTAAATTTTGTGTGAATCTCTTTAGGTGAAATGTTCTGAACTGACAAATCCAAAGAGACGGAAAGTAGATTAGTGGATCTTGTGACTGGAGTTGGGGGAGGTGGTAACAGGAATGGCCACTGTTTGCTAATGGCTATGCAACTTTTTTTCTGAGAGTTGAAAATATTTCAAAATTAGATTATAGTGATGGTTGTACAACATGTGAATATACTAAAATACATTGAATGGTATAATTTAAATTGGTGAATTGAATTGTATCTGAATTAAATTTTGACAAAACTGTAAAAATAAATCCCTTTGTTTAAAATAAAAAGATCCCCTCCAACATTTAAGGTGTATGATTTTGAGCATTCCTTTCAAATAATTTAGTCTTCTTAAAGAACATACATAAAAATAAAAAAAATAAAGAAGAAACCAAATAAATCACATATATATTTCCATGCTTAAAAGTTTACCTTTTTCATACTACTTCAATGATCTTTGTAGACAAATTGCTTAGAATTGTATCCTAGCTCATTATCTACCTGCTCTGTTTAACTTGGTTAATTTTGTTAACCTTCCTGTGCCTCACTTTCCAAACTTTCAATTCAGAAAGTTCTTATAAAGACTAAATAACTCAGTATATAAAGTGAAAATAACAATATCTGCCAAGAAATAAGGTCTGTGTAACTGTAGATGTTATATACTATTATCACACACGATTATATTTATACATATAATTGTTATGTAATTGCAATAACCACTTTAATAGAAGCATAATCTAATTAAAATTTATAAAGTTGGTAGCTTTGAACTTTTTTCACTTGAATGTATACCAAAACTAAGCTTATTTCAATTTATATAACAAACAGTCATTGCTAGTTAAGGTTCTAGTAAATAAAATCATACAGAAAAAATAGAAGGATATAAACAAAGAATTTGTGTAAGATTGAAAACCAAAAGTGTAGGCTAATAGATCAGTGGGAAAGAGATGTATGTGAAATGTTCAATAACATTTTTAACATTTTAAAAAACATTTTTGTAAGAAATATTTTATTTAAAAAATGTTTGTATAAATAAATGCTTATGTTTAAATGAATAACCATTTGTAATCTTACTGATCTTATTTTCTATAAGCCTACATTTTCAGAGAAATAGAGAAAAAATTTTAAAACTAAGGCACTTTATTTAACAGGGTAGTGTCAGTTACACTTGGGTTGAATATATCTTTCTAAATCTTTAATACATTTAATATAAAAAGTATGAGAATACTGGCCCAAGGAAGAATGAACAAACTTCTGTAGCCATTTACACATTTTTCTTTTTTTTTTAATCATATGTCTGCGAAACTGAGGAGTGAGAGATAAGAAGGGATAGTAAAAGACTGAAACAGAAAAAGAAAAAAAAGAAATTAAGCCACCATTAGAACTTTGAATATATAGCAGTCAACTAACTAAAAGTGAAATTCCTATGGCCTTAGTCTAATTCACTGTTTTTATATGTATCAAATAAAATAGAGTTCTTTGCATGTATTGATATGTTCGGGTTGTGTATGTCTGTGTGTGTGTGTGAACAAACAAGAAAAAAATCCTCTGAGTTATAGGTCATTACAACCATATGATTTTGTACTTGTGAAATATTTTCAGATTCTTATTGATTCTGTCACTGAAGAGGCCACTGAACCTATCACATGGGTAGAAACTTCTTCTGAGTGAAAAAGATTTATCTGGGCAATTACTACATTGACTAAGAAACAAGGAGGTGAGTCTCCTCTTAACACAATTGTTGTTTCATTGACTAGTGTTAAGTGAGAGACAGAGCCTAAGGACACAGGAACAAATATCCTCTCATGGGAGCGAAGCATGATGCTCTGTAAAGACTTGAATTCTAGAATAAATCATTGGAATAGTGTTGGCAGCAGTATGGATCCACTGTTTGAAAATAAATTTATCCCTAGTGGTTCCCGCGTTGAATGAAATAAATGCCCAGCAATATACAGAGCCAACCAGCATTCCTCAATGGAAATTATTTTAGTCACTGTTAGTGTGTTTTCATTCAAACTACATCCAAGAGATTGTTAATTGATACCTGGGAATATATTAATGTCCCAGACAGCAAGTAGTTAATTTTATAGCTTTACATAATTTTTTTCTCTCTAGGAATAACTGATTTTAAATCTAATATACCAAGGCCCACCAAAAAAAATCTTACATAATTCTCAAGTCTGAATTTTATAAGCCCAATTTTTCAAAACAAGTGATCATTATTAGAAGTTATATTATCTGCAGCAGCTAGTCTCAATGAGAAAACACATATACTCTGATGTTTATTTTTTCAGTGTCAGTATGCTGTTCATTTATTCTTATTACATGATGAATACTAAGAGAAACATAAACCTAGTAGAAGAAATCAAGGTCACTTATCCATTCTTCTGCCCCAGTTATTCTGATAAATGATGCTGGGAAAACAGCTACATGTAAAAGAATGAAATTAGAACACTCCCTAACATCGTACACAAAAATAAACTCAAAATAGAGTAGAGATCTAAATGTAAGACCAGACACTATAAAACTCTTAGAGGAAAGCATATGAACACTCTTTGACATAAATCACAGCAAGATCTTTTTTGATCCACCTCCTAGAGTAATGGAAATAAAAACAAAAATAAATAAATGGGACCTAATGAAACTTAAAAGCTTTTGCAAAGCAAAGGAAACTACAAACAAGACAAAAAGACAACCCTCAGAATGGGAGAAAATATTTGCAAATGAATCAACAGACAAAAGATTAATCTCCAAAATATATAAACAGCACATGCAGCTCAATAGTTAAAAAAAACAAACAACCCAATCCAAAAATGGGCAGAAGACCTAAATAGACATTTCTCCAAAGAAGACATACAGATGGTCAAGAAGCACATGAAAAGCTGCTCAACATCACTAATTACTAGAGAAGTGCAAATCAAAACTACAATGAGGTATCACCTCACACCAGTTAGAATGGGCATCATCAGAGAATCTACAAACAACAAATGCTGGAGAGGGTGTGGAGAAAAGGGAACCCTCTTGCACTGTTGGTAGGAAAGTAAATTGATACAGCCACTATGGAGAACAGTAAGGAGGCGCCTTAAAAAACTAAAAATAGAATTACCATATGACCCAGCAATTCCACTACTGAGCATATACCCAGAGAAAACCATAATTCAAAACGACACATGCACCCCAATATTCATTGCAACACCATTTACAATAACCAGGTCATGGCAGCAACCTAAATGCCCATCAACAGATGAATGGATAAAGAATGATGTGGTACGTATATTCCATTGTATATATGTAGTACATATATACAATGGAATATTACTCAGCCATAAAAAGGAACGAAATTGGGTCATTTGTAGAGATGTGGATGGATCTAGAGACTGTCATACAGAGTGAAGTAAGTCAGAAAGAGAAAAACAAATATTGTATATTAACGCATATATGTGGAACCTAGAAAAATGGTACAGATGAACCGGTTTGCAGGGCAGAAATAGAGACACAGATGCAGAGAACAAACGTATGGACACCAAGGGGGGAAAGCAGCAGAGGTGGTGGTGGTGCTGTGATGATTTGGGAGATTGGGATTGACACATATACACTAATATGTATAAAATAGATAACTTATAAGAACCTGCTGTATAAAAAAAATAAATTAAATAAAATTCAAAAATTAAAAAAAAAGTTATTACAGAAGTGTGTCAGGCAGTTACAGATTTTGTGATGTTGGTCAGCTGTTAAAATTCATAACTTGTGATTTCTTTCCTTGGTTGAAATAAATATATATTTTTATACCTGAAAGAAAAAGAAATCAAGATTTTCTGTGAATTAAAAGCTACAAAATTAGTTTTGTGTTCGCATATACTTCACCTTCCCAGACACAATGTTTATGACCTTCTCTTTTCTTTATTCCACAACCATGATTTTAACCCTTTGCCCCGAATCTTGAGACAGAACCATTCAGTTTCCCAGTGTCCTCCACTATAGAACTGTCTCAAAATCCGGTCCCTAAAGTCACCCCTTTTATATAGCGGCTTAATGCTAAAACCATAGAAAATATAAAAGCTCAATTTTCACTTATTTATTATTCTTTTTGTCAAACAAGTGTTTATCATGCATCTATATGTGCTGAGAGCTGAACATACAGTGACGAGTGCATCATCTCAAAAAAGAGTTTCAAAGTACGTGCATCAACCATTTCTTTCCCAAACATTCGTACTCTTATTTTAATTTGACTGCAGTGTAAACTAAAATGCATGTGTCTTCCTCTCTCTCTCTCTCTCTCTCACTCTCTCGTACACGCACACACACACACACAATAATTTTAAGAATGGTCAGTATTTTAATCTGAAAATGTTATAATACTATTAACACATACAAACACACACACAATTACATTTCTGCATGTAATTGTCAACATTTGTATAATGTTTGCTCTATGATAGGCATTGTCAAAAGCACTTTAACTATGAGCATAATCTAATTCAGATTTATAAAGTTGATGGTTTTGAACTTTTTTCACTTAAATGTATAGCTTTAATATACACTAATAGTTCTAAAAGCAGGAATAGCTTAAAATGTTGACAATTGTTCTGGCAGCTGGTTTACTTGCAATTAAGGTGTAAATCTGACAATGCATTCAAAGTGAAATAATTATTTTAGCATGTGATCTCAAAGAAGTAAACAAACATGAATACAGAAATGGAGAGGATATATTTTTCCTGATAAATCTCTACTTACTTGGTGTTTTAATCTATGAACAGATTTTGACTTAAAGTGCTAAAGTTTAAATATTAATATTTAGTATTTCTAGAATATAACAACATTCCTTGTGAAACATACAAGAAAATATATCAGATATATCTATATTTAAAGCTACTCTGTCTTTATTTTAATTATATTCTCAATTTTTAACAAATATTTGGGAGCTTTTGATTCAGACTGTTTTGTTTCAAAACAAATATAGCTCCTCCATGTATTTGTCTCAGAATCATGTGCAAATTAGTCAGATGTGTAAACCTCAGTTACATAATCTGTAAAATAGAGATAATAATATGAAACTGATAGAATTATTATGAAGCTTGAGATAATACAAAGTAATTAGCACAGTGTTTAGCACACAATAATACTTCACTAAGTGATAGCTATCATTTGAGAGCATATTAGAAATAGACCAATATTTCATCCTACAAGTGAAGTACATTCCAGTGAGAAAAGTATGGAAATGTAATTCCCAATACCACATTTCTGAGCCTTATGGAGCTATGAGTCTATACTTTCATAAGACTAACAGCAAATTTGGAAAATTCTTGACCATAAGTTATATTTGAGAGTGGAGGGATATAAAATATCCTTAGAATTAGAAAATATTTACTTGAGTTCCCTTCATCACTGGTTCCCTTCAAGATTTTTCTCAACTATGAGATATTATTTACCTACTAATTTTCTTAGAGTGTGGAGTCTTGCTATTCACTTCTTGATAGTAATACATTTTTGTTTCTATACTAATAAATATGACCTTTTATATTTAACACAGCTTTCACTATCTGAAATGTTTACATATTTTAAGTTTTTATATCCCCCCAAATATGTGATTAACTCCTATTTTCAGAAAAACATTGCTTTATCAATTATATAGATAGGTGTGATTTTCTTTATTAAACTGTATTTTATTCAAAGCTATAACTGGACTTACTTTTTGTATTAGAGTTTTTCCTGTCATTAAAATAAAATATTTGCTCAAAGATGGAATAGCCTGTGTACTGTTAGTGAAAATAAACTTGGAGGTGTAGGAAAGAAAAATGTTCCTTGGGTCTCTTAGAGTCCCTGGCTGGGTCTGAAAATTAAACTGACAAAGACAAATTAACAAAAGAAATGCATAATGTTTTTTAATATAAGTTTCATGTGACATGGGAGCCTTCATAAGGTAATGAAACCCCAAGAAACAGTTAAATCTGAGTATTTTTATGCTAGATCTAACGAAGAGTGGACAGTCATGGAGAAATATTGTTAGTCAAGGAGTGTGAGGTAAACTGGGGAAACTCAGCAAGGCCTGCTTCTTAGGATTCTTTGCACCTTGCTTTGTCTTGGGAAGTAAGGGTTCTCCTTCTCTTCAGTTACAGGGAAGGCACCTCTTACCTGAGAGTTTTCCGACTTTTTTCAATGGAGAAAGGTCAGGGGAAGGTCAGCGTGACCTTCCTGCCTCTGTTGTGTTTTCAAGCTCCTTCAGCTTAAAATATTCAGTATGCCAGTAAAATATTTGGGCTACTGTGTCCTGAACCTTGTCAGAGGAGTGTGAACCGTTCACAGTCAATTATTAATTATTGAAAACGAAGTTTCAGAAAAAGTGGCAATGTTAATAGTAAATGTATCATGACAAATTTTTATTGTGATTGGGGATACATTAAGCTAACAATTATAGCCCTGTTATTAAAACAATTAATATCAGATGCAAAGTTAATTTTAAATGAGTTTTAAAGAAAGGTTAAAGTAAGATGTTAATAGATGTTTAAGATGAAAGTATTTTGTAATAAGAATGATAAACAATCAAACTTGTCAGTTGGAATTTACAAGTTGATTTATTGTAATACTGCAAAGAACTCATCAAAATTATTTAATACACCATGGAAAATAACTGATAAATAAAAAAATTATTTAATCCACCATTCCTTTGAGAACAATTATACCCAGAAAGCAGAAGAAGAGCACATTTTAAGAAAAAGATATTAGGCAAGTAGGGAATATCATGAAGACCATCTCTATTTTGTCAAAAATAAAATACCGTCAGAATTGGGACTCCTTGGTGATATATGATGGAACTGTAATTGAACTAAATCTAGAGTACATCCAGAGTTGATCACTGTGAATGAAATACAGTTCAATATGAAAGAACTATACTGGAGCATTGCTGTGAGCATGTACACATGTCATATCAATGAAAGGTACCATATGATAAATAATCAGGGTTATCTGTTCACTGAGGATTCGTTCTAAGCCGTTCTCTCTAAGGGTGAGTTGGAGAGAGTTTTGTGTGTAAAAAAACCCATTCATTAATTCTATGTTATGTGAATAACATTATTTTTATGTTATGAAATAACCACTAATCCTTGATAGTATGATTGATATTGCCCAGAGATCATATTGACAGTCATAATCATTTTTCTAGAAAAAAAAATCTGAAAAAATTGTCTTGCTCACTTGCTTTTGACTTTGAAACAGAGTAGAAGGAATATTGTGTTATAACTAACAAGGTGAATTAACAGTGGGTTTCCCCTTAGGTAAAATCATTTATCTATTCACTTTCAGTAAGTAGGTGTAATGATATACTAGGAAAATGTACATATAATACATGGTTGTAATTAAGTATTTTATTTACTGACAAATTTATTTTCAAAGATTTACTTTCAAATATATGTAGAAAAAATGGCATCTATTTCTATATCTATAGACTTATTTATAAATTAATTATTATGTATGGTAGGTGGACTCCATGGGACCATGGGGTATTTTTTATATGACATACATTTGATTCATTTTTATAAGACACATGGTGATAAGCCAAAAAGAAAAGAAATGCAAACATTTGAACGACCTGCAGGGGAAACAGTCAAATTACCTCACCTTCCCTTTATAGTTAGAAGACTGTGGATATAAAATTGTCAGGTACATATAGAAGTGAGTACAGGAAGATTTTTTTAATGCAGTGGGGTCGATTAATTGGAACTGAATACTTATTGAACATTTATTGATCTTGTACTAGAAACATATGATATGAAAAATGACACAGTTATATTCCTTAAAACACATAGTTATGTAAGGCAAACAGCAAAGTGAATAGGCAATTACAATGGAAAGGGATAAATGTTAGGCAGAGAAAGTCCTATAGGAGCTTTAAGAAAATACTAACAATACAACCTTTGCAAAATTGGAAAAAGAAAAGAACTTTAAATTAATACACACACACACACACACACACACTCCTATAGTTTGAGACTATGTTTCAAGATAAAAATTATAGCAGAACAGGAATCAAGAAACATTTGTATCATCATGATTTTGCTGTATTTGACAAATTCCTTTATTACTCCAGTTGTCCTCAGGTTTTAGAAGTTATTAGATTAGGAACATACCATTGAAATATAAGTTTTTAAGTAAAGTGAAAAAGAAAAAGTTGATGTGAATGAAGGTTTTTCCCATGAATATAATACTCATTTTTACTGCACCAAAGCTGCTCTGCCATTAATATCATCTTCTGTACTTATTAGCCAAAAGTAATGTTTTCAACCGTCATACCTAATGATAAATTTTAAAAGCTTACATTTGTTGAACACTTTTTTGTGTGCAAGGCAATTTTCTGAAATCATTACATGTAAGAACTGACCAAACACTCACAAAATGCTTTGAGGTTGGATTTGCTATCATTCCCATTTTACAAGTAAGGAAACTTGAGTACAAAGAGAAAAACTTCCCAAAGGTTCTGTGACAATTAATGGTAAAAACAAGATTCACGCTAAGTTTAGGAACAAGTTGTCCTAAACTACAAGCTAATAAGTACACTAAGATATTATATTTTAAAGTTTTCACTAGGGCTCTTAGAGCAGACAACACATATTCACACTGGTTCGATTAAATCAATGTTCCAAGCACAAGACCTTACTTATAGGTAGCCAGTATTACATTGTAGAATAAAATTATTTTAACTAAAGACCATTATAATGATTCTTCCAAAGAGACGTTGCAGGATTTTCAGACTATAATATGATTATACAGATGAACAAGCAAAAAAGAAGAAAATAACTTTCATATAACCACACTAGTATTAGTGTGGTAGATGCAGTTATTAAACGTATAATGAAATATGTGAAAAAGTTTTAAAAACAGATTATTATCCTTTAAAAAATATCTAAAGCCATTATTCTTATTGGAGAAATAAAAAGTGTATTATTCAGCAAAGGAAACCATCAACAAAATGAAAAGACAACCTACAGAATGGGAGAAAATATTTGCAAATGATGTGACTGACAAGAGCTTAATATCCAAAATATACAAACAGGCCATACAACTCAGTATCAAAAAAAACCAAACAATCCAATCCAAAAATGGGCAAAAGATTTGAATAGACATTTTTCCAAGGAAGGCATACAGATGGCTAATAGGCACATGAAAAAATGCTCAACATCACTAATTACTAGAGAAATGCAAATCAAAACCACAATGAGGTATCACCTCACACCTGTCAGAATGGCTATCATCAAAAGGTCTACAAAAATAACAAATGTTGGATAAGATGTGGAGAAAAAGGAACCCTCAAATGTAAATTAATGCAGCCACTGTGGAAAACAGTATGCAGGTTCCTCAAAAAAACTAAAAATAAAACTACCATATGATCCAGCAATCCCACTCCTGGGTATACATCTGGAAAAAAGAAAACACTAATCCAAAAAGATACATGCACCCCAATGTTTATAGCAGCGCTATCTACAATAGCTGAGATATGGAAGCAACACAAATACCCATCAACAGACAATTGTCTTAAGAAGATGTGGTATATATATACAATAGAATATTATGCAGTCATAAAAAGAATGAGATTCTGCCATTTGCAACAATGTGGATGTACCTAGAGAGTATTATGTGTAGTGAAGTAAGTCAGACAGAGAAAGACAAATACTTATCTAGAATCTAAAAAAATAATACAAATGAATATATACAGGAAAGAAACAGACTCACAGACATAGAAAACAAACTTGTGGTTACCAAGGGGAGAGGAGGGGGAGGAGACAAATTAGGGGTATGGGATTAACAGATGCAAACTACTATACATAAAATAGAAAAGCAGTAAGAATTTACTGTATAACACAGGGAATTATGTCCAATATCTTATAATAACCTATAATGGAATATAATCCTCAAAAATACTGAATCACTGTGCTGTACACCTGAAACTAACACAATACTGTAAATCAACTATACTTCAATAAAAATTAATTTATCTAATTAAAAATGTGTATTATTATTCAATGCCTCTATAAAAAGTCCAAAGAAAACACCTGTAATTTCACATATGATATTTCATTAAGAAAAAAGAATGTTATCTTACCACTTAAAATTACGTACAACCTGGTTTCAGTACTGCTTCTGTTGTTAAAAAGCTGTGAGACCTGGGACATCAAATTTAACTTCTCTGAGACTTTGTGTGCTGATCTGTAATGGGGGCCTAGGAATCACAAATTGATCTCTGAGGTTCCCTCAGGCTATGATAAGCTATGATTATATGAAATTAGCAGAGTTTGAATAAAATGAAATCAATAGAGATAAACATGACAATTAGTGCATTCTAATTCAATATTGAAGGAAAAGAAGAAAGGTGGAGTACTGATGCTACTACCTGACTTCAACACTTACCATAAAGCTACAGTAATCAAGACAGAGTGGTATCCATGAAAGAATAGACACTTGACAAAGGATCAAAGACAATACAATGGAGCAAATATAGTCTTCAATGAAAGGTCCTGGGCAATGGACATCTACACACAAAATAATGAATCTAGACACAGAACTTAAACCCTTCACAAAAATTAACTCAATATGGACCACAGACCTAAGTGTAAACTGCAAATCTATAAAATATATTCTTATAAGATAACATTGAAGAAAACTTAGATAACATTGGGTATAACCTTGACTTGTTTTTCCTTTCCACTTTAAAAAAAATTTTATTTGAGTGTAATTGATTTACAATGTTGCATTAATTTCAGGTGTACAGCAAAGTGATTCAGTTATACATATACATATATTTGTTCTTTTTCAGACTCTTTACCCATATAGGTTATTACAGAACATTGAGTAGAATTCGCTGTGCCAAACTGTAGGTTTTTGTTTGTTAGCTATTTTATATATAGTAGTGTGTGTATGTTAATCCCAAGCTTCTAATTTATCCCTCCACCGCCATGTTTCCCCATGTAACCATAGGTTTGTTTTCGAAATCTGTGAGTCTGTTTCTGTTTTGTAAATAAGTTTATTTGTATCATTTTTTTAAAATTAGATTCCATATATGAGTGATATCATATTATATTTGTCTTTCTCTGACTTAATGTCATTTAGTATGATAATCTCTAGGCCCATCCATATTGCTGCAAATAGGTCTTGACTTTTTATATACAACACGAAGGCATGATCCATAGAAGAAATCATTGATAAGCTGAGCATCATTAAAATTAAAAAACAACACAAAACTTCTGCTGTGTGAAAGATAGTGTCAAGAGAATGACAGAAAACCCACCGACTAGGAGAAAATATTTTCAAAAGACACATCTGATAAAGTACTGTTATTCAAAATTTACAGTGAACTCTTAAAACTAAAAAATAAGGAAACAAACACTCCAAAAAAAAAAAAAAAAATGGGCCAAAGACCTTAACTGACACTTCACCGAAGAAAATATACAGATGCCAGATAAGCATATGAAAAGTTGCTCCACATCACATGTCATCAGGGAAATGCAAATAAAAACAATGAGATACCACTGCACACCTATTAGAATAGCCAAAATTCAGAACACTGACAACCCCAAATGCTGGTAAGAATGTAGAACAACAGGAACTCTCATTCATTGCTGGTGGGAATGCAAAATAGTACAGACACTTTGCAAGACATTTTGGTGGTTTCTTACAAAGCTAAACATACTCTTACCATACAATCATCAATCATGTTTCTTGGTATTACTGAAAAGAGTTGAAAATTTATATCCACACAGAGCCTGAACACAGATGTTTATAGCAACTCTACTCATAATTGTCAAAACTTGAAAGAAACCAAGATTCCTCAGTGAGTGAATGAAGAAATAAACTGCAGGACATCCAGACAATGGAATATTATTCAGTGCTGGAAACAAATGAGCCAGCAGACCATGAAAAGACATAGAGTAACCTTAAATGCATATTATTAAGTGAAAGAAGCCAATCTGAAAAGGCTACACACTGTGTGCTTCCAACTATATGGATTCTAAAAAAGACATAATTATTGTGTATTTAGCAAGACTTCTACACTAAAACCTATGATCATCTCAATAGATGCAGAAAAAGCTTTTGACAAAATTCAACACCGATTTATTATAAAAACTCCCCAGAAAGTGGGCACAGAGGGAATCTACCTCAACATAGTACAGGCCATATATGACAAACCTACAGCAAACATCATTCTCAATGGTGAAAAACTGAAAGCATTTCCTCTAAGATCAAGAACAAGAAAAGAATGTCCACTCTCACCACTATTATTCAGCATAGTTTTGGAAGTCCTAGCCACAGCAATCAGAGAAGAAAAAGAAATAAAAGGAATACAAATTGGAAAAGAAGTAAAACTGTCACTGTTTGCAGATGACATGATATTATACATAGAAAATTCTAAAGATGCCACCAGAAAACCACTAGAGCTAATCAATGAATTTGGTAAAGTTGCAGGATACAAAACTAATGCACAGAAATCTCTTGCATTCCTATACACCAACAACGAAAGATGAGAAAGAGAAATTAAGGAAACGTTCCCATTCACCATTGCAACAAAAAGAATAAAAAACCTAGGAATAAACACACCTGAGGTAAAAGACCTGTACTCTGAAAACTATAAGACACTGCTGAAAGAAGTCAAAGATGACACAAACAGTTGGAGAGATATATCATGTTCTTGGATTGGAAGAATCAATGTTGTGAAAGTGACTGTACTACCCAAAACAATCTACAGATTCAATGCAATCCCTACCAAATTACCAGTGGCATTTTTCACAGAATTAGAACAAAAAAATTTACAATTTGTATGGAAACACAAAGGATCCCGAATAGCTAAAGCAATCTTGAGAAAGAAAAACAGAGCTGGAGGAATTAGGCTCCCTGACCTCAGACTATACTACAGAGTTACAGTAATAAAGACTAAAAATAGAACTACCATATGACCCAGCAATCCCACTACTGGGCATATACCCTGAGAAAACCATAATTCAAAAAGACACATGCACCCCAATGTTCATTGCAGCACTATTTACAATAAGCAGGACATGGAAGTGGCCTAAATGTCCATCGACAGATGAATGGATAAGGAAGATGTGGTACATACATATACAATGGGATATTACTCAGCCATAAAAAGGAACGAAATTGTGTCATTTGTAGAGATGTGGATGGACCTAGAGTCTGTCATACAGAGTAAAGTAAGTCAGAAAGAGAAAAACAAATATCATACATGAACGCATATATGTGGAATCTTGAAAAATGGTACAGATGAACCTATTTGCAAGGCAGGAATAGAGACGCAGACATAGAGAACAGACGTGTGGACATGGGAGTGGGGAGGAGAGGGTGGGACAAACTGGGAGGTTGGGATTGACATATATACACTACCATGCGTAAAACAGATAGCTAGTGGGAACCTGCTGTATAGCTCAGGGAGCTCAGCTCGGTGCTCTGGGGTGACCTAGATGGGTGGGAGGGAAGACCAAGAGGGAGGGGATATATGTATACATATAGCTGATTTACTTCATTGTACAGCAGAAACTAACCAACATTTTAAAGCAAATATACCCCAATAAAAAAAAAAAAGTCAAAGGACACAGGGCTGGGGAGTCTGTCCCTGGGAAGGCCACAAAGTCCTGCTCTGTTTCAAAATGTGGAAACTGTACCCCTATATTGCTCATTTTCTCCTCCACTTTTAATGCTATTACTTGTATACATATTATGTCTATATTTGATATAAATCCATTGTTATAATTATTACTTTATATTATCTTATGTATTTTAAAGAAGCTGAGAGAAGAAAGGAAAGCATATATAAAATTTGTTTTAAAATAACATTTTTATTTACCAGTTTTTTCTCTGTTCATTTCTTGTGGATTTTTTGGCTAATGGGTGTCATTTGTTTATACCAATACAGCTTTTTCCCCACCCACCTGTTCTGTGTTATTTTGTTATTGTCAAATATATTACATTTCTATATGTTATGGGTCCAGCAGTACAATTACATAATAATTGTTTTAGACAACTGCTTTTTAAATTAGTCATGAGAAGAAAGGAGAAGAAATGTGCAATTATAGTCTTTTGTAGTTACCTATATAATTATCTTTAACGGAACGCATTATTTTGAATTTCATTCTGATGTCACTTGCTTTCACCTTGAAGAACTTCCTTTAGAATTTCTTGTTACATGTGTCTTTAAGCAATGAATTCTCTCTACTTTCATTTACTTGGAAATGTCTTTAACATAATTTTGGTAAATTAGTTATAATTAGTATAAGATAGATAACAGAATCTTGATTGACAGTTTTTTGTTTTATTTTTTACTTTCATCACTTTGAATATTTTGTCCCACTACTTCCTGGAATCTCTTGTTTCTGATAATAAGTCAGCTCATTTCTTACTGGGACCCCCATATACATAATGACTTGTTCTTCTTTCGCTG
The DNA here is from genome assembly GCF_009873245.2 of Balaenoptera musculus. Taxonomy (NCBI): domain Eukaryota; kingdom Metazoa; phylum Chordata; class Mammalia; order Artiodactyla; family Balaenopteridae; genus Balaenoptera; species Balaenoptera musculus. The sequence continues at coordinate 121,369,419 of NC_045788.1, forward strand.
CTTTCAAGATTTTCTCTTTGCCTTTGACTTTTTAATACATTAACAATAGTGTGTCTGAGGGTATATCTTTTTGCTTTCATCTTGTTTGGAGTTTGTTGAGCTTCTTAAGTGAGCAGATTAATCTTTTCATCAATCTGGAAAGATTTCAGTCATTATTTCCTCAAATATTTTTTTTTCTTTTTATCTTTCTTTTTCTCTCTCTTCTCCAGCCCAGTTACACACAGCTTCTCTGGTTAATGGTGTCCAACATTTCCTTCAAGCATTATGAATTTTTCTTCAGTCTTTCTTCTATGGGTTCTTCAAATTACATAATCTCTATTGATCATTCTTCAGTTGTGCTTATTGTTTTTTTCTTCCAGTTCTAAACTCTTGTTGAACTCTTCTTGTGAATGTCTTATTTTGGTTACCGTATTTTTCAACCGCAGAATTTTCATTTTGTTATTTGTAATAATGTCCGTGCCTTTGTTGATGCTCTATCTGATGATACATTGTATTCATATGTTTCTTTATTTTTGAAGCATAGTTTTTTTTAGTTTTCAAACATATTTGTGAGACCTGCTTTAAAACTGTTGTATTCTGATTCCACCCTCTGGTCCCCTTCATAGGCAATTTCTATTGCCACTTTTTTTCCCCCCTGTATTTGTGTCATGCTTTTATTTTGTTGTTTATTTGCATGACTTGTAGTTTTTAGGTGGAAAAAAAGTGGACATTTTAGAATGTAGTGTAGTGTCTCTGGATATTGATTCTCCCTTTCCAGAGGTTGATTTGTTGTTGTTTGCTTAGTCATTTTCTGTTGAGTGATTTTGCGGAACTAAATTTGTGAAATCACTTTTCCCTGCATTTTGAAGCTACTGATGTCCCTGTTCAGGTGATATTTCCCTTTTATCTTTTTTTTTTTTTTTTTTTTTTTTAAACATCTTTATTGAAGTATAATTGCCTTACAATAGTGTGTTAGCTTCTGCTTTATAACAAAGTGAATCAGTTATACATATACAATATGTTCCCATTTCTCTTCCCTCTTGCATCTCCCTCCCTCCCACCCTCCCCATCCCACACCTCTAGGTGGTCACAAAGCACCGAGCTGATCTCCCTGTGCTATGTGGCTGCTTCCCACTAGCTATCTATTTTACATTTGGTAGTGTATGTATGTCCATGACACTCTCTTACCCTGTCCCATCTCACCCCACCCCCTCCCCATATCCTCAGGTCCATTCTCTAGTAGGTCTGTGTCTTTATTCCCGTCTTGCCACTAGGTTCTTCATGGCCTTTTTTTTTTTTCCTTAGATTCCGTATATATGTGTTAGCATACTGTATTTGTTTTTCTCTTTCTGACTTACTTCACTCTGTATGACAGACTCTAACTCCATCCACCTCATTACAAATACCTCCATTTCATTTCTTTTTATGGCTGAGTAATATTCCATTGTATATATGTGCCACATCTTCTTTATCCATTCATCTGTCGATGGACATTTAGGTTGCTTCCAGGTCCTGGCTATTGTAAATAGAGCTGCAATGAACATTGTGGTACATGACACTTTTTGACCTATGGTTTTCTCAGGGTATATACCCAGTAGTGGGATTGCTGGGTCGTATGGTAGTTCTATTTGTAGTTTTTTAAGGAACCTCCATACTGTTCTCCATAGTGGCTGTATCAATTTACATTCCCACCAACAGTGCAAGAGTGTTCCCTTTCCTCCACACCCTCTCCAGCATTTATTGTTTCTAGATTTTTTGATGATGGCCATTCTGACCGGTGTGAGATGATATCTCATTGTAGTTTTGATTTGCATTTCTCTAATGATTAATGATGTTGAGCATTCTTTCATGTGTCTGTAGGCCATCTGTATATCTTCTTTGGAGAAATGTCTATTTAGGTCTTCTGCCCATTTTTGGATTGGGTTGTTCGTTTTTTTGTTATTGAGCTGCATGAGCTGCTTGTAAATCTTGGAGATTAATCCTTTGTCAGTTGCTTCATTTGCAAATATTTTCTCCCATTCTGATGGTTGTCTTTTGGTCTTGTTTATGGTTTCCTTTGCTGTGCAAAAGCTTTTAAGTTTCATTAGGTCCCATTTGTTTATTTGTGTTCTTATTTCCATTTCTCTGGGAGCTGGGTCAAAAAGAATCTTGCTGTGATGTATGTCATAGAGTGTTCTGCCTATGTTTTCCTCTAAGAGTTTGATAGTGTCTGGCCTTACACTTAGGTCTTTAATCCATTTGGAGTTTATTTTTGTGCATGGTGTCAGGGAGTGTTCTAATTTCATACTTTTACATGTAGCTGTCCAATTTTCCCAGCACCACTTATTGAAGAGGCTGTCTTTTCTCCACTGTATATGCTTGCCTCCTTTATCAAAGATAAGGTGACCATATGTGTGTGTGTTTATCTCTGGGCTTTCTATCCTGTTCCATTGATCTATATTTCTGTTTTTGTGCCAGTACCAAACTGTCTTGATTACTGAAGCTTTGTAGTATAGTCTGAAGTCAGGGAGCCTGATTCCCCCAGCTCCATTTTTCGTTCTCAAGATTGCTTTGGCTATTCGGGGTCTTTTGTGTTTCCATACAAATTGTGAAATTTTTTGTTCTAGTTCTGTGAAAAATGCCAGTGGTAGTTTGATAGGGATTGCATTGAATCTGTAGATTGCTTTGGGTAGTAGAGTCATTTTCACAATGTTGATTCTTCCAATCCAGGAACATGGTATATCTCTCCATCTATTTGTATCGTCTTTAATTTCTTTCATCAGTGTCTTATAATTTTCTGCATACAGGTCTTTTGTCTCCTTAGGTAGGTTTATTCCTAGATATCTTATTCTTTTTGTTGCAATGGTAAACGGGAGTGTTTTCTTAATTTCACTTTCAGATTTTTCGTCATTAGTGTATAGAAATGCAAGCGATTTCTGTGCATTAATTTTGTATCCTGCTACTTTACCAAATTCATTGATTAGCTCTAGGAGTTTTCTGGTAGCATCTTTAGGATTCTCTATGTATAGTATCATGTCATCTGCAAATAGTGACTCCCTTTTATCTTTTAGGCAGGCTGCCTAGGGTCATCCCTGAATTGGTGTTAGCTGCATTTTTTTTTTTTTTAAACTAAGTTTTCCATTGAAGCACCTTTTTCTTTTTTTTTTTAAATTTTATTTATTTATTTATTTTTGGCTGTGTTGGGTCTTCGTCTCTGTGCGAGGGCTTTCTCCATTTGCGGCAAGTGGGGGCCACTCTTCATCGTGGTGCGCGGGCCTCTCACTATCGCGGCCTCTCTTGTTGCGGAGCACAGGCTCCAGACGCGCAGGCTCAGCAGTTGTGGCTCACGGGCCCAGTTGCTCCGCGGCACGTGGGATCCTCCCAGACCAGGGCTCAAACCCGTGTCCCCTGCATTGGCAGGCAGACTCTCAACCACTGCGCCACCAGGGAAGCCCTTAGCTGCATTTTACGAAAGTTTTATTTAAGCTTTCTTGGCCATTTCAATTTTACCATTTACTGTTAGATGTGTGGCTTATTTTGTCCCCAGTTTCAAAGACCGTTAGCTTGGAGGTACCCTCTCAGATCATTCCTAAGAGAGTTTAGACTTGGGTATGCACTCAGTCTTCCAAACTGCCAGGAATGAGAGTGATTTTGTTTTTAATTCTGAATTTTTGAATTCAGCTATAGGAGCAGTTTATAATTCAGTCAATGTTTAGCCAGAGGTTTTCTTTAAACCCCTTGTGTCAGTGGCTCTTCCACTATGTGTTGTTAAGTCTATTTGTGACTTGAAGATGCTTTCAAGTCTGCACAACATCCTGCTCTCTTCCTGAGAGAGTTCAACCAAGTGCATGTGCACAAGCTTTCCATTTTCCAGGGTTGACTGTGATCCCTGAAGGCCAGTTCTTAACTTTTGCTTCCCTTCATTCTCTATTAAACTTCTGGCTGTTCTACCACTTTGCTTTTGTCATAGACCTACCAGCTTCCTCTTATTTTCTCTCCGAGATCTTTATTTTTTTTGACAACACCCTTAGGCATGGAAGTCTCTATTCTTGGATGCAAATAAAGTCAGCCCCCTCAGACAGATTTTTTTTTCTGGAATGACACCCTCTGTCTATGAGTTGACATTGGGTAGTTGTGGCAACCACTTTCTCAGCTTGCTTCCTCTCTCCCCAGCATGGAACTTCTGCCCTAAGAACGAGTGAGTGGGGTACCAGTATTCTTGGTTTGACGTGCCTGGGTAAGAATTTCCACCATATAAGTGGGGACTGGGTGGGGGAATGGAGACCTGGTTGTATCAGATATACACCTGCATGGATTAGAGCCTCCGCAACATGGTGCTGGGGCAGTAAGTGAGAAACTCAAGCAGGCTGCCCCTTCCAGGATGAAACCACAACCCCAGAATGAAAACTGGGAGGAGCCCATCCTCTTGGTATTACCTGCTTGCAGTAGGGTGTTCTGTGTAGAGCTTCTGTAACTTGTTGCTAGAGAGTTGTGGTAAGGGATGAGATCACGGTTCAAAGGCACAAACTCTTGCCAATCTTTGAAGGGATTTATTATATGACCTTGAATAAATGTTCCTTTATTTACAATATTTCTTTAGAACAATTTCAGAATACTTTCTAATTATCATAGTTAGATCAAATAAAATTTATTTTAAAAATATATAGTACTTTTTAGTTTAAATTTTATTTCTCACAAATCTGATTTCTTTTAACTTTCACAACCTGCTAAGATTCTGTTATTGTATTTTAAGAGGGAGAAACTGAGGATCAAAGAGGCTGAACATTTTGAAATAATTGGACAGAATTAAGAGTCAGAGGTAAAAGCAGCATTATGCACAATGGCCAAGATATGGAAACAACCTAAGTGTCCATCAATGGATGAATGGATGAAAAAGATGTGGGATATATATATATATATATATATACAATGGAATATTATTTAGCTATTAGAAAGAAAGTAATCTTGTCATTTGCAACAACATGGATGGACCCTGAGGGCATTATGCTAAGTGAAATAAGGCAGACAGAGAAAGACAAATACTGCACAGTATCACTTATATGTGGAAGTGGAATCTAAAAAAAAAAAAAAGAAAAGTGCTTGCTGGGGCCTGGGGTTTCCAGAGAAATAGGGAGGGGGTAGTGAAAGGGTACAAACTTTCAGCTATAAGATAAATAAGGTCTGTATGACATAGTGACTGTAGTTGATAACACTGTATTGTATAATTGAAATTTGCTAAGAGAGTAGAACTTAAATGTGCCCACCAAGAAAGAAAAAAAGATAAATATGTGGGGTGATGGATATGTAATTGACAGATGAGGGAAATCCTTTCACAATGTATATATACGTAAAATTACCATGATGTTCACTTTAAATATCTTACAATTTTATTTGTCAGGTATACCTCAATAAAGGTGAAATTTAAAAAAAAAAAAGAGAGAGGTAAATTTAAAACCAGGTTTTATGCCTTTTCCTTGCACTCTACAGCTAGGCCACTCTCTTATATTTTGTTCTGAATTATCTGCTTCACACCTCTATCAATAATCTTGAATTCTAGTCTTTTAAAATATTTCTGCCTTCACCCAACTCTGCTGAGTAAGAACTAGTGTGTAAATTAAAATGTCTCTTCCAAAGAAAGCCTGTAACAACTAAATTGTTTAGAAATTGGGGAAATGTCTACTCTCTTGCCTACAAGATTGTATTCCATTTATCAATTGCAATTGTTTAGATCAAAGTTGAGGGACACATGAAATTCACTGTGAAGTCTGCAAACTGCACAGCATGTGGCATTTATTTCTTCAGTTTGTTTCAGCACAAAACCTTGAAATTTGCCCTTGTGTTCTGAACAGATTTCTAACTGGCACTATTGTTTTCAATGTGTGTTTAATGTCAAAAAATAAACAGAGACAATTTCCTTGAATAAATATTCTGTTTGTTTGGAAAACATCAAAAACATTAACAATTCTTGTAATGAGTAGAAAATTGTGCATTGTTCTTTTGAACACAAACATTTTCTGACATAGAACTATGCCAGATCTCTGTTAGGAATACTGTGCCTATATTTTCTCTAAGTCAATATTGTGCATATGAAGTCTTTATTATTGTACATGAATTATTTTATATCTAACTGAAAGTCCAAAAAATAGCCAATTATATCAAAGGATCAGAATAGAAAATATTTTTCCATTTCCTGGGAATTTTATTTTCCCCAAACCTCATCTTTGCAGAGTCTACAAATTCTTCTTCCCAGATTAAATTTGTTTTCAGACATAAACTCCAAAATGATAATTGGAGAATTATTGACCTAACTGGAACTCTAAAGTGCATATAATTTATTTTTCTGTTGTGGTAAAATTAGTCCTGATCCACAGCAGGCGTCTGTCAAAAAAATGAAGGAGAACGAGTGGCATGATCTAACTTTCTTTGATGTTTTTTTTCCATTTAGTGATCAGGAGCTCATTCTGGTTGCATGGTTCGTATAGTTCTAGAATAAAGCACATTCATCTCCCTAACTCTTTGTACTTTCAAATGCCATTTTATCCTCAAACGTCTTGACCATATCCACAAAAGTAAACTCTGTAAACTTAACGGTATTATTGAAAGTTGAGTGACCTAAAGAGCCCATGAACAGGCTGACATTATATCCAAAAATAACCCTGTTATTTATGGAACAGTTTTGGGGGGCTCTTTAACCTGACAACTAACTTAATAAAATATTTTACCACCATAGCAGAATGTTAAATTGTCGAAACAAAATGGTCAAAAACACGCCATGAATATATTGTCATAAATTTATTCTGACAGAAAACTGTCATCTTTGACACATTAGATTTTGGAGAAAATTTATACATAATCCATAAATCCGTATATCTGACTAGTAGTATAAAAAGTCCTGTCAAAAATTAAAGGTAGTAAATAGATACATTAATAATTACAAATAATAGTTAATAATAAATACTTGTAAATTAAACGTTATTATTTAAAGGTGAAAGCAAATTAGCAACCACTCACAGGCCTATTAATACAAGTGAGGTGGGGTGTGTGTGTGTGTGTTTGAAACTACTGAATAGTATATGATAATCAATTTATATCATAATGCATTATATAAGTTCTAATTATAGCCTCTATAACCTTTTGCAAATTTATTTTCTAAATGATAAAAATGTCATTATATTCCTTAGGGTAAATGTCATTAATCTTTACTAACTTATATTTTAAACTAATTTATAATCCATGTTATTACATACTCTTTATAAATTTTATAAACTATTATATGGTTAAATATTGCTTTTTACTTTGAAGATAAAATAAACAGAATTCTATTTTAAAAAGAAAAGGGGCTTCCCTGGTGGCACAGTGGTTAAGAATCCGCCCGCCAATGCAGGAGACACGGGTTCGAGCCCTGGTCTGGGAAGATCCCACATGCCGCGGAGCAACTAGGCCCTTGAGCCACAATTACTGAGCCTGCGCATCTGGAGCCTGTGCTCCGCAACAAGGGAGCCCGCGTTAGTGAGAGGCCCGCGCACCGCGATGAAGAGTGGCCCCCACTTGCCGCAACTAGAGAAAGCCCTCGCACAGAAATGAAGACCCAACACAGCCATAAATAAATAAATAAATTAAAAAAAAAAAAAAAAAGAAGAAATGAAGCAAATTACCTTTGTGTAGGCATCAGTCCTTCAGACATTTGTGGAAACTAAAAAATAATAGATTTTCCCAAAAGTACATTTTTAAGTTATATAATACTACTTATATATTACACTGATTGCATATGGAAGTCAACAGTAATCTTAAATATTTTAAATATAATTATTACACTTAAATAGAACATGACTATGTTAAATAACATGTCTAAAAGATTGCATATTTGGGAATTAAACTGAGTTTTGAAGCAAGACCTTCTTTCAAAACATTAACATTTGTGTTTATCTAAACCA